>NC_134409.1:129232435-129512334 GCF_038048845.1 Mixophyes fleayi
TTACCTACCATGTCATACTTCAGCGTGAGCACAGATTTAAATGAATGCTCCAACAAATACTAGGATTAGAGGCTGGGAGACGGATCATCACGCTGTGCTAATGAATTACAGGGCGAGGACAATTTCACAGTAAATTTGCTGGAAATGTTTCCACTGCATCTTCACTGAAAATTAATTAGCCAGCAAAGAGGAAACGGGGTCAGTCGGATCGCCTTATACACGCTTACGCGTCCAAGTATAGCAGCAATAGCGTAGGTATATTTGCATACAGCGCTGTATAGTACGACAGGCAGCTTATTTATCCATGAATGGCAGATACAATGTCACTTATATAATAACGGTTCGCGCTCACAGATAAAAATATACACAATGTATTTTAGAAGTCCCGACAGCAGAAACTACAAGGAGCTTCTGCATCAGCTGTATGCCTGATGAGATTGGGAGGTGGACTGAGGTTTCAATGTAACATGTTTTTAACACTGTATGTAGTCTAATGCAATTTGCTGTTTTATTTGTCAGTATAAGTTTTGTTAGTAAGTATAATATTTGGGAAAACCCAGAGCCGTAACTTACAATTTTAGCGCCTTGGGGTAAATGAATCAAGCTGCAAGTTTCCGACGGGTTTGAAAAGTGGAGATGTTGCCTATAGCAACCAATGAGATTCCTAACTGTCATTTTGTAGAACGTATACTAAATAAATGATAACTAGAATCTGGTTGCTATCAGGCAACATCTCCACTTTTCGAATCTGTCGGAAACTCTCAGCTTGATATATTTACCCCCTGGAATGAGAGAGAAAAATGCAGCCCTCCGAACCCGCAATTTTAAGCAGTGAACCTAAACTTTTGATAAACTGAGCCCCCCTTCAGCGATGCGCCCTGGGCAGACACCCCTATCGCCCGGCCCTTATTACGGCTCTGGGAAAATCTCTGATCGATTAGAAAAAGCAGGGTGAGATTCAGTTCCACTTTAAATGGCACAGCACCCATCTCTTAGCTAGATCAGAGGAGTAAGCCATTTTTAAACCTCCATTTCTGTACCTCAAAGATGTAATAGTTTCCTGGTGAACAGATAGGCTGCCTTCCCTTCTGGGACGCCAAGAGGAATCTCGAGACCCCCTTACAGCAACTTCAGGGGCTACCTCCATAGATGCATAGGACAGAAATTTACAATAGAAAGAAAAGAATAGCAATATTTAGCGCAAATGGAGAAAAAAAAAACAGCCCTTTTTATCACAGGGCTACAGCTCCCACACAAAATACCAAACATCAAAATAAAATAGAAAAAAAGGCATTACTCCAAAAACCAGCTATGAATAAAATCATATCACACTATAATACCGCTTTCATACTGCCCGCCCCGGCAATATCCCGAGTTTTTGCCGGGCTCAGGGCGTCCCAGCTCAGAAACACCATTTATACTGCACCTCGGAACCCGGGAATTTCCCGGGTTGACTCCATTCATACTGCACAAGTCTGTGCCCTGGCAATTTTGTGGGAGTCATCACCAGAGCAGTTTTCATTGGCTGAAAAATGGTGATGTCATTGAAAGGTGACTGGTTTTTTGACGCATAAAGATGATGCAAAAGTGGTGGTGAATACACACTTTTTCAGTGAAATAAAAGCAATTTTCTCCAACAAACTCCGATTCTGCTTCAGCTTGATCTGCACTCCACCATCCACCATTTCTCCTAAACTCCTTCTCGAATCTTCCACGGCTCCCACCGATGGACATCATCCTCCAGAGACAGGCAGACAGCCAATCAGCTTGTTTTCTGTGCAACCCGGGTTGAAAAACCGGGTTGCACCATTCATAGTGTAGGCAAACCCGGGTCCGACCTTGGGAATTACCCCTCGATAAATCCCGGGTGAAGACCCGGGTTTTTAGACCCGGGATTTTTGACTCGTACCATTCATACTGCACCAAGACCCGGGTCGTTTGAGCTCGCCCCGGCAAAAACCTGGGATTTTGGTGCAGTACGAATGTGGTAAACTGTACCTGATCTTATGTCTCCAATGCAGTGATTCAGTCCCGTATATCCCTATACTACTCACGACTCCTGTTATTCAAATAAAAAAAGTCTTCGTAGATACAAATTCTTCATCGATAATTGTAGAAGCCACTTTGTCTGAATGAAAGGTTCTCTCTTTTCTCAAAAGCACCTCATCAGTTTTTATTTATTTGTGTTTTTATGAAAATTTTGTGTATCTTAAATTATTTTGTTTCATTTTTATTGAGCTATATTTGAAGTTTGATATTTATAGTGGTCGTGATATAGTTAATTAGGGTCCAATGTGATTGGCTGCTTATATATACCGGTATATATACTGTTAAGTTCACCTTCCCCCCCCACACAACCTTGAGAATGACTCGTAAGAGTTGAAACGCGTTGGTGCATGGAGGGGGAGGATTTCAGTTCCTTATCGGTGTCTCTGAGAGTGTAGTGATCGGAATGTGGCAGTTTCCATTCCGGAGAGGAGCTGAATACACTTGGACGCATTTATACCAATTAATTCTGTACGCCTTTTCACTTTACCTGTGCAAGGAACTAAATTGGACAGTTGGGAGGTATGCTTACAACGTAGATGGATGGGGTCCCGGAGGAGAGACCACGGTTAAGGTAAAGGATAGCAAGTGTGGAGGGTGTTGGTTTATAAAGTCTTCCAGCGAAAAGATTAAATTATCATTTTAAGAAGTAGGTGCAGAGGAACTGGAGTGGCAGAGCCCAGGGATGGCATAATCTGCATTAAAATGATTCTGTGCTCTGTGCAGACTAAAATGATTCTGTGCTCTGTGTAGACTAAAATGATTGTGCTCTGTGTAGACTAAAATGATTGTGCTCTGTGTAGACTAAAATGATTCTGTGCTCTGTGCAGACTAAATGATTCTGTGCTCTGTGCAGACTTGATTCTGTGCAGACTAAAATGATTCTGTGCTCTGTGCAGACTAAAATGATTCTGTGCTCTATGCAGACTAAAATGATTCTGTGCTCTATGCAGACTAAAATGATTCTGTGCTCTGTGCAGACTAAAATGATTCTGTGCTCTGCGCAGACTAAAATGATTCTGTGCTCTGCGCAGACTAAAATGATTCTGTGCTCTGTGCAGACTAAAATAATTCTGTGCTCTATGTAGACTAAAATGATTCTGTGCAGACTAAAATGATTCTGTGCTCTGTGCAGACTAAAATTATTCTGTGCTCTATGCAGACTAAAATGATTCTGTGCTCTGCGCAGACTAAAATGATTCTGTGCTCTGTGCAGACTAAAATGATTCTGTGTAGAGTAAAATGATTCTGTGCTCTGTGCAGACTAAAATGATTCTGTGCTCTGCGCAGACTAAAATGATTCTGTGTTCTGCGCAGACTAAAATGATTCTGTGCTCTGTGCAGACTAAAATTATTCTGTGCAGACTAAAATGATTCTGTGCTCTGTGCAGACTAAAATGATTCTGTGCTCTATGCAGACTAAAATGATTCTGTGCTCTGCGCAGACTAAAATGATTCTGTGCTCTGCGCAGACTAAAATGATTCTGTGCTCTGTGCAGACTAAAATGATTCTGTGTTCTGTGCAGACTAAAATGATTCTGTGCTCTATGTAGAATAAAATGATTCTGTGCTCTGTGTAGACTAAAATGATTCTGTGCTCTGTGTAGACTAAAATGATTCTGTGCAGACTAAAATGATTCTGTGCTCTGCGCAGACTAAAATGATTCTGTGCTCTATGCAGACTAAAATGATTCTGTGCTCTGCGCAGACTAAAATGATTCTGTGCTCTGTGCAGACTAAAATGATTCTGTGCTCTGTGCAGACTAAAATGATTCTGTGCTCTGTGCAGACTAAAATGATTCTGTACTCTGCGCAGACTAAAATGATTCTGTGCTCTGCGCAGACTAAAATGATTCTGTGCTCTGCGCAGACTAAAATGATTCTGTGCTCTGCGCAGACTAAAATGATTCTGTGCTCTGTGCAGACTAAAATGATTCTGTGCTCTGTGCAGACTAAAATGATTCTGTGTTCTGTGCAGACTAAAAAGATTCTGTGTTCTGCGCAGACTAAAATGATTCTGTGCTCTATGCAGGCAGCGCATAAGGTCTGTTAGACGTATGGCAATGCCGGTGATTCACCAAGGCCCATTGATTCTTAGTGCAGCCTTGGAAATTTGCAAATTACCCCCTTAGAGGAAATGTGGGGTGTCTAATTGTTTCTCACTGAACCGAGATGGGGAAAACTCTGCTAGAACTCAGTAATTTACAGATTTCTCATTATTGCATTTAATTAAGCTGCTCCATTAGCTCTGTAAAGGCTGGGAGCCCACTCATTTATACACCAGGGAGATGAATTGTGCACAGTCATTAATAGAATTAGGATAGGGCTTTACTTGTTGCTAGGATTGCCATTCCTGCCATTTCAGACTGGACACATAGGAAAAACACATGTGCAGGGCTGTATGGCAATTAGCTCATATGCATTCTGTATGTCTGATGTTCTTCCTAAGCAGCAGATCCTAACTGCACCCTGACTCCCTGAACAGTCGGATAATATTCTCCTTGTGCTTTACTCACTTATTTTTCAACTGCAGTAACCTTGGCAGAATTAACTATAAAGTTAAAGGACAATTCCAGTATATAAAAAGTCTTACTTGCCTATTCTATGGACGTCTCCACCGGTTTGTCCTGGAGGAGAGGTCCAAGGGACAAGGGGGGGGGTGCATCGTCACAGCCTCTCCGAAATTTTGGTAGAGTAGACAAGTATGTAAAAAGTTCATTAACAATGAAGGATCCCCATACACCACACCTGAATTATAGACGATCATTCCATGGAACCCACTTGCATGGCCCCAGACACACCCCTATGGGTTCAGCCCCTCTACGTAAAATGATTGAATGCGCCTAGCAGCGTTAGGTCATGCCCACGATCTCATAATGTCTCCACTGCTGTCTGACCACACAGTTTTATATTTTGTTCAAATTTCAAATCGGCAATTTAAATGTTCTAATGTTTTGTGATAGTACCTCTATATCTTTTGGGGGAAGTTATTCTGTTTTGGGATTTATAAAATACAGTCCAGTGTGGTCTTCCTCGAGCTCTGGAGTCTGAAACTGCGACAAAACCTCTACATAGACACAGTGGCAAATGCAGGGTATGTAGAGGGGGGTTTCCACACCACACCACCAGTGGGCGTGACCAGCATGCATGGGGGCATGGCTATAATATTAGACAGTGCTTGGCTGCTCTCCAACTCTTCCTATCCCCATAATATACACGGGCAATGCTGCATGCACTACTGTTAGGTGCACGCAGCTCTCCCTTTTCAAGCAGAGCCGTGTGAAGCGGGAGCAGGGTCCAGCCACCTCAATTATACAGTGCCCCAGGCTTGGAGAGGGGGTTCTCGGCACTAGGAAACCCCTTCTCTGTTTGCCTATGAGACAGCAACGTTGTCACATGAACTAAGTAGGAGCTGTCTGCAGTATTTGGGGACAGGTGTAAAAGCTCCAATCTTAAAGGCTGTTCCATAGCCGTCCTTTTGTTACAGTAGATTCTGTCTCTTTGTGGGGAGTTTTCAAGGAGGCTGGACAGTAATAGACTAATTAAACCACACTGGTGAGCCGTTGCTATTGATTAAAGCACACGTGTTCTTTAAATAGGACGTCATAATTATGACTCTCCCTCTATAAATAAGAAGTGGTCATGGCGGTACCTATTTTGATAGCAGGGCGACTAAGATATACTAAAATACTTAAAAAAAAATTAAAAAAATGACCCCTGCCTTTGTTTAAAAAAAAATGTTTGTATCTGGACATTACATTCAAATGAAAAACAACCTAGAAAATGAAAAGAAACAAAGTGTCATGGCTTTGTCTGTAAAACGCGTGAAGGGAAAATAAAATGTGTTGTGTATGTAGCTTAGGCTTCGTAGTGATTCATGTGTTTGTGTCCAGTGCAGTAAATTTGTACAGAAATGCATAAAGAAGATTAACGTCACACTAGTGCGTCCTCACCAATGCCGCTTTAATTGTCGTATATGACAGATTGTTGTAAAATTAATGTATTATATATATATATATATATATATATATATATATATATATATATATATATATAATATATATGGGAGTGTCACATCCTGTTTAATGTATTTATTTTGAAAACCTGCTATAGTACTTTGTACAATTGGCTATATATTGACCTATAACCCCCAGGCCAGTGAAGTATAAGCCTGTCACTCAAACTTTATATTATTGTACAATGTAATTTGTGTTACCTGTTACCTATTACTGCAGTATTACTACTACAGAATCTATATATGGGCAGCACCATGGCTCAGTGGTTAACACTTCTGCCTCACTGCACTGGGGTCATGAGTTCGATTCCCGACCCTGGCCTTATCTGTGTGGAGTTTGTATGTTCTCCCCGTGTTTGCGTGGGTTTCCTCCGGGGGCTCCGGTTTCCTCCCACACTCCAAAAACATACTAGTAGATTAATTGTCCGCTATTAAATTGCCCTTAGTCTCCGCGTGTGTGTGTCTGTGTGTGTGTTAGGGGATTTAGACTGTAAGCTCCAATGGAGCAGGGACTGATGTGAGTGAGTACTCTGTACAGCACTGCGGAATTAATGGCGCTATACAAATAAATAGATTATGAAGATATATATGTATATATATATCATCTATTTATTTATATAGCGTCACTAAAATGTGTGTGTGTGTGTATATATATATATATATATGTGTATATGTGTATATATATATATATATATATATATATATATATATATATATATATATATATATATATTCTCCTAAAATTCAAACAAAAGGGGCGCTTCCATGGTGTATTATCCAAGTAAAAAATTTATTCAAAGGAATAAAATTGCACGTACCACAGGATAAAATGTTTCAGGCATATGTTACAATACAGCTCACTTCCAGTCTCCATACACGGACATCAGATTCGAAGTAGCAAATATCTATATATATATATATATATATATATATATATATATATATAATCAGTTTCTTTCAAACCTGTTATTGTTTAAACAAAGATTTTGTATTCATTTTTTTCACATTACTTTTTATTCTGTTTGCATTCAGGTTCAATGTGGACTCCCGAAGCTGCAATATATCAAAACACGTAAGTTGCTCAGTTATTATTGGTAATAACGTCTCTTGCTGGGTCGCCCATCAATCATTTCATAAAGTGCAGCTGATTCCCTGTGGCATAATTGTTAAACACAATGCATATTTATATATATATGTTGCTATATTGAGAATTCTAATCACTTCTTTGTCTTCATTTTGTTTCTTTGCATCGCTGATGTTGGAATTACAGAAGGTAATTTTATTTTTCTTTAGAAAATGCTGGTTCAGCCTAAAACCTGAGAACAGATTCTGGTAGGTTGCTAACTATTTGGCAAATCAACAGAATCTATAGGAATCATCATAGGAATACTCGGTCTAAATAAATTTCAAATTCCCCAATTGGTAATAGGATAATTTAATAATGGTTATTATTTCTTTGCTGCCTTATGGTTGAAGTACAGCACTTACATCTATTAGATGTTCTAAAGCATCAACGGTGAACTGTTTTCAGAATGTAACAGTGACCAGTAGCTCTGAATTATAAGGGTTGGGTGCCTGATGATGTCTATTGTAATGATTGAGTCAGAGCTAAAAGACAGTAAGGGGTTGTGAGTCTGGTAGTCCCTGTTATGTAATAACAGCTTGAGGAAGTGCTTTATTTCCAGTATAAAGCAATACAATTCCATTTTTTCCATATGTCATATGCCCAAATTTTAATTCTATTTACTGTTTTGCTATGATAACAGTCCTTTTCTATATTTGAGCTAGTACCTTCTGGTGTTCTTTAAATATCACCTAAGCATTTTTACACTAATAACCTAAAACCAAACAGAGTTGCAGAGTAAAATCTCTATAGACAGCAATAACAATAGTCACATCTGCTATACTGCCTATCAAAACAACTCTACAAGTCCTTGAAAAATCATCGGATGATATATGAATTAATTAATTTCAGATGGGTACTCATTTGAATCAACAGACAGAGCCCTAAAAATTAGATAATAATTCAAAAGAGGTATCCCTTTTATATTAAATATTTCTTTGTAAATCCTCCTCTCACTGGTAGAACGCCAGGGGTCTGGGACGTCTGCCATTCGGGAGATACTAAGCCCTCCCCTAGCGCCCCTGCAACAGAAAATTCAAATTTAGATCGCAAATGTTGCATGTTGGTGCGACCAATCCTAAAATAGAGTTCACCAAATCCTTTTGGGATCTTGCTGCACAGACTTGTAGACTGCCACCAAATAGTTCAACTCTTTAAAAGGTATGTGGATAGGGTTTTCAGGGCGAGTCCAAAACTACAGGGGGTGGGCCACGATTTGTTAGTGGGAAATATTTGGAATTTGGTTACAGGCTTTATTTTAAGTAAATCAGTTTTTAAGTCCTCTTAAAGCTGCATTTCCTAACGTAGGGAGAAAATCAGTTTACCCACCAGTCCTATCTCTGGCAGACATTTGTCCCAGGGATCTCAGAGACCTATCTGAAAGCCAAATCTGGGTGGCACTGCAGAGGGGGGAGTGGCTACCTGGACCAATAAGAAGCTGCCGGCACTGACATTGCAGTTTTCTATTGGTCTTCCCGCACACACCCATCTTGTCGCACATTTTAAAACAGTTGTGGTGATTATACTACGGAAACGGTGGATCTATGGGGGAAAGAGGGAGGGCAGGACTGTCCTAGTCAAATCAGGACATATGGAAGAAGTACCATTGCAAAATAATGATATTAACAAGGAAATTCTGTTTATAGCTCTGTGCAAAAATGTATGACATTGATAAAAAAAATAATCAATGCAATATATACATAAAATCATAATAATAATAATAATATATACAGATATAATGATCCAGTGCTCTGGCAGTAGGGATATAATATACTGATTTCAGGAAATATACAGACCTGAGTGTAGGAAGTCCAGAAATAATTAATACATATTGGGTGGGGTTGCATTAAATAAGATAACTAGTACGTGGAGCCATTGGCTAATACGCAGCAATGAGTCTATAAGTAGTTCATGAACTTGGCTGAGAAATCAAAGGTTTGCTGGTTTATTTGAGTAAATTGCAAATACAAAATAAATGCAGACAGAGAGTGCGATGTTACGTACACAACTGCGCCTCTTGTCTGGGGAATGAATTTCGAGGTGGCATCTCTGGACCCGGGTTCTGCACCTATAGAATCTTTTCGGGTCTTCAGATCCTCCTGAGAGTGAGGAACATCTGGGGGTAAATGTATCAAGCTGAGAGTATTCGGGCGTGTTTGAAAAGTGGAGATGTTGCCTATAACAACCAATCAGATTCTAGCTGTCATTTTGTAGAATGTACAAAATATATGATTGCTAGAATCTGATTGGTTTTTCAAACCCGCCGGAAAACTCTCCGCTTGATACATTTACCCCCAGGTCTGTGTGATATATATGGCAGCAGTGGTAAGCTAAGTACTGGTGGTCATATTTTTGGGTTGCAACTTTTGACATTATTTGGCACTACTGCAATTGGTCTCATTAAAGGGCAGTACTACTGGGCATATTACTGGGTATGGCTGGAGAACGTGGGTACTGTTAGTGACTATGACAGCTGCCCAGTCGCTTGGAACTCCTGTAGCGAATAATGCTGCCTTGGGGTGTTAAATTTGATAGCGGGTCTTCTGTGGGACCTGCCAGGCTGCAAAATTGTAATGATGTTCTATTGGACAGTGCGCTGGCAAAAAGTAGGCATGGCTGCAGCGAGCTGGGACATTCCTCTACCTCCTAGCTGGGTGTTTATACAGTATTTTGGAACTTGATATGTACTGAATCGGCCTTGGTTCTTTTTAGTGGACTTTTATGCGGTTTATCAATTTTTGATATTGATTTTAATGTACAAACGTGAGACTTTTACAGATTTATGAGAGGTGTGTCTACGACTTTAATGGAGATTTAATTGCTCGCTACTAGGCTAATAAATTGTTATAATGCGATATTCATAAGCAGCCAGTCAATAAGTTTTTTTTTTTTATCAGGCTCAATATATATGATTATATGGTAAGGACTAGAGATGCTCAGGCTCGGTTCCTCGAGAACCGAACCCACAGAAACTTATGGGATCCGAGTACCGAGCCGGCTCGGTACTGTCGCGCCCTCGGAATCGAAAACAAGGCAAAACGTCATCGTTATGTCGTTGGATCTCGCGAGTTTTTAATTCCTTTTTAAGATCCAACATAGCGAGGGGTGGGAGGGAGGGCGGACCCCCATTTTTCTTTTCTGCCACTGCTGTGTGCCAATGTGTCCTAGATGTGCTAGGAACTGCCGTGTGTTTGTGTCATTGCTCTGTCGCTTACCATCCAGCCAGGTCGCTGCAGTATTTGTCCCAAAGTGTATGAAAATAATATTGTGACCTGTGAGGTGGTCAAAATTTACTGCAAATGACTTGAAATTAGTGTTATTGAGGTTAATCATAATGTAGGAACAAAAAAGAGCAAAAATATGTGATTTTAGCATCTTTTAGGATTTTTCCTAAAAAAATCCAAAACAAAAACAAATGAGGGCGGTTTTGCCAAAACCAAAATCAAAACACAAAGCTAATCTAGATCCAGATCCAAAACCAAAACCAAAACCGGTTCACAGGGGTCAGTTAGCATCTCTAGTAAGGACACAGTCTTCTCAAACTCACAAATATACACTACATTTTGAGTCATCTATCATTACCTCCATACCTGACATGCAATATTTATATACATATTATGTTTATAGATTGTTTGTATAATTGCAAGAGATGAACCATCTGGACAAAGTCCGCATTTGACTGTACCCCTTAATACCATTTACTCACTTGTAGTTACATACTGACCAATACATAGCTGAAGACCTGACTGTCAATCTTCTATATAATATCTCTTATAGCATTGAACCAACTAGTTCTACAACCAATACACTTGGCTCATTTTGCTCAATGTTTCAAATTATTTTTGATACTTCGCATTAGATTATTGAAATCAGACAGAAAGCCAATAGAGCGCATAATATCTACCACTGCATCATTCCACTCCTCCACATTGTCATGAGAATCCGCCGCAGTAGGCGTGGCTCACTGATGTACCTCCAAACAGTCGCTACAAATGTCAGTACAGTGGGACAGCCAGGCCTAATCTGGGGCAGAACACCGAGAGCCAGTCAGTGTTACTAGGGGAAATCTATCTTTATCAAACTGCGGGTTTGAAAAAGTGGAGATGTTGCCCATAGCAACCAATCAGATTCTTGTTATCATTTATTTAGTACATTCTACAAAATGACAGCTAGAATCTGATTGGTTGCCGTAGGCAACATCTCCACAATTTATCCCAGTTGCAAAGCTCTAATCTCCAGTTAGTACAAACAGCAAGAAATAATTTTTTACATTAATCTTCCTACACACAAGATAAACAAGTTTAATCACTCTAAGCATTTGTATTCATATCACATAAACAATATGATCTCTCCCCTCCTCGTTGAAATATAATACACATTATTTGTTTTGCCAAATTGTGGAATTAGTTACATTTCTGAAGATGACAAAATCCTTTTTCATCTAGAATTACTTTGTATTTCAACTGTCATTTTTATTCCAAGGGGTCTTTCTGCCATCAAGGCTTCCCGCACTCCAGAATAAAATTACACTTTACTACCCGCTACTAATTGCTATTAATGTTCTATATAAGAAACAAAAATCAAGATTTGCATAAACACACCCACTTTTCTATTTATTTATTCCGTTAACAAGCTCTCCCAGGAGTGTTTAATCTTAATTTGAAAATAAATAATCAGAACTATTCATCAAAATCAGCGGGGTAAACTCCCACCAGCTAGTCCCCCAAGTAGCTCCTATCTGCGCTCTCCTGATTTGAGAAACAAAATGTTTTCATGTTAGGAAGTGGTAGAGCCGCTCGGTGATTCAGAGTAAATCAAGATCTTTGAAACATCACAGCCTGCGCAAATATATTTGCATTAGCTGTAATTTTAGGTATTCTATTTATGGCCCGTCTGCACTGGCGGAGATTATTCATGTTAAAACTAATTGTTCTCAGCTGACTGCTTGGCTATTTAAATAAGGGAATTTTCCTCTCTCTTCCTTTCCATCCAAAAACACATCTTTCAAAATAAAATGCCTGACAGCTGGTCGTTTTATTTAATGAGCGCCTTAGTGTTAAAATTTTACAGAATTAATAAAGTTGTATTTATAATTATTTTATGAGTTTAAGTATGGTAGATTGCTTTTGCATTATACATAGCTGAATTGTTACTGTACTATTGGTTTGACTACTATAGGCCTGATTCATAAAGGAACATAAATGCCGATTTTGTGCATATTGTACACAGAATTAATCTGCGCAAGCCGAGGACAGGGCCATACCCAACTAAATGCAGCAATGTTCCATCTGTCTTCGTACGCAAAGGACACTTACTACAGCCTGGGAACGAGGCGGGGAGGGTAGTAAATGTACAGTAAGCATAGGCAAACCGAGGGGAGGGTTTCCTACTGCCTGGAAACCCCCTCCAAGCCTGGGGCACTGTATAATTGAGGTGGATAGACCCTGCTCCCGCTTCACACAGCTCTGCTTGAAAAGGGAGAGCTGTGTGCACCTAACAGTAGTGCACACAGCATTGCCCATGTATATTATGGGGATAGGAAGAGTTTGAGAGCAGCCAAGCACTGTCTAAAATTATAACCACGCCCCCATGCATGCTGGTCACGCCCACTGGCGGCGTGGTGTGGAAACCCCCCTCTACAAATCCTGCGGTTGCCCCATGTAAGGGCGTGCCAAACTCGAGCGCACACAGCCATGTCCGATTCACGCTTTGGCCATCTCAAAGTTGCTTGTTTTTCTGCAGTATGTCTTGCTCCAACTACAGGGCTAGTCTAAGTCCTGATGACTAGTGTTGACATTAGCATGTGCATGCTTTAACATGTGTTTGTAATCAGGAGCAACTGTAAAAATGTATTTTATATTCAGCAGACCTTAAGATCACCTTAATGTATTTCATAGAAAAAAAAATATTTTGTTAAACATGTTTGTCATTAAGGCCTATAATAAGATTAACAGGTGACATTAATTGAATAGGATTATTTTTTTCTGTGCATTCTGTTACGAATATACATTCCACATAGGTATTGGCCGTCTCCTGCTGCGTCTTGTGTAGCAGAGGAGTACTACACCCGAACTCATCAGCGTACATATCTTCATATCCGCTCCTTGTTGAAGTCGAGATTACTCAGCGGGTTTTAAAACACGCATTGCGCTCATTATGCGTGCCTTGATTTTTTTTTTTTTTTAATCAAATCTTTCTTCGAAACAAACAACAGCAGAAAATATTTTTAATGCACTTTGCATCAATGAAGAGTACAAGGACCAAAGACACTGACGTCTAGAGCAACACAGAGAGAACGCAGGATGGAACTTACTGTCGATGCATCTGTGCTATTAATATTAGGTGTATATGTTCCGTTGTGCATTCTCCCTGCTCTGACCCTTCTCCCCGTCCTGAACATTCCCGTGTGAGCCTCTTGCGTTCCCCATAGTCTTAGTACAAACACCATCTGAGGTTTGTCTGGGGGGCATTTTTGCTCTGTTGAATGCCAGGTGAACGTTTAGAGCACATATGGAGACGCGGCTCTCTGGAATGGCTTCTGTGCACCTTTAATAAACTGGTAACACCGAAAAAAAATATGTTTTTAATGCATTTGTTGACCTGAATGTCAATTTGAAAGAATGGAAAATGTGGCATTTTAATGGACGAAGAATGCAACATGCTGTATTGGAAAAAAGGGTCATGCACTATACCGTCTACCTAATGTTTTCATTTGGTTTCCATGTATCCAAAACTATGTGCAAATAATGACATATACGACCGAGGCTGAGTGCACAAGCTCTGGGCATCTCTAGGATACGTGTATTTTAGCCGTGTCATTTGCACCAGCTTCAAGTCAGGTGTAAGTGCAGATTACTAGTGATGATGGTTGTATATGCATGCTGCAACATGTGTTTGCAATTAGGAGCAGCTGTAAAAATTAATTTTATATACAGAACATCCTGATAAATGTATTTCACGGGGGGAAAAAAGTTTTTTATTTTTCTAATGTTTCTTCCTTAATGATTATACTATTAACAGGTGAATTGAGTTGTCTTTTTTCTGTGCGTTCTTCAGATCCTCTTGTAGTTGAATACAGGCCTTCAAAACGTGTGCTATTTGCGTTCCTTAATGAATCAAGCCCTTAATGATTTCACATTATGGAAACTATTATTAAGATGAGGCATAAAAACTGCATTATGCTAGCTGATAGCTGTATTATTATATCACTGCTTGAACACAGATGAATCCTGACTGACGTATTTCCCTTCAAGTACAGACGACCCACAATCCTGTTCTGTTGAGCGGACGCCGCTGGTTAAGGAAGCACAGCAATAATATATGTCTATCTTATAATATATACCACTAAACATGGTCATCATCCTGACGTCTGGCTGTCTTTGTCCTTTAGGATTTCCTGGGTCAGATGTTTTGTACGCTCGGTGAAGTTATTGGGTCTCAAAGAAGCCGGCTGGAGAAGCCTCTGACGTGAGTGGTAACGTTGTCTGTATTGTCTCAGGCTATCTTGGTAAACATAAATATTGAGTATCTATGCAGGTAGTGATGCCCTCTAGTGAACTGATAGTCTATGTCTGCCCAGCAACATACTGTTTTATAAAGGAGAGATTGCTATAGTCATAGAAAAGTGTTAAGGACAAGGCTTTGGAATCATTCTGTTTCTATGACCACTGAACACAATCGTCATGTACACTTGCTGTTGGAAGCACAGGGTACATTGTGCATTGTAAGTAATTGTATTAACCCTCTGTGTGCAATGATAACTAGTAACTTGTAGCTCTGCACAGAGGATGTCCTGGAACGGCTCACCTGACGCTTTTCACAAATTTTTAAGAAGGATGGATACTATAATATCAGGAAAATATAATGACGTCCTTCAATAAACAAATAGACAATGTCCTTGAGAGCTCTGGGGCAGATGCAGTCAGGAGACCGCATTAGAGACAGTTTTCAGATCTAATGCCCCCTACAGAAGCACAAAGGAGGCCCAAACGAGAGGCAGGGCTTGTTCCAACAATGGACTAAGACGAGATTTCAGCTGCATTTGTCCCAGCAATCTTACACATTCTGGTCTAAGCATTAAACGAGGCATCAGAATGTATCACTCGTTTTAAGCTATTAATCTGACTTTTTTTATTTTTTTGGTTTAATTTAATCACCTTTCTGGGTTTATTTTGAGATTTTAGGGTTTAGAACTATCGAAAACAATGGGAGGAATTCAACTAGCCGCGATGTTCCTCTGAACATCGTGGCTCTGGACTTTTTCTAATACTACAGTAACTCAACATCGCGGATCTCTCCATCCCCCTGTGGGGTGGGGGGGGGGCGAAGAGAGATCCGCGATGTTACATCGCCGTTGTCTGCCTTTGCGACCGTTCCACAGGCACTCCGCAGCTAACTGAATATGCCCCTAAATCTTAAATTGGGGATGCTTTGCGCTTCAACTACTGTTGCGCTAATAACTGTTTATCTCAGCAGCACAACAATTTTATCTCATACATCATCTAGAGCAAACTACAAGCTCCAGCATGCTTTGCAATAGCCGGCAGGACATGCTGGGCCTTGTAGTTTCATAAGTCTGTTGTCCAGGCCTGAATGAGTGTAATAGCTTCATAGTTTCCTATCTGCACTTGTTATCACCTATTCCAGTGAATGCCTCTAGCGTACTGACCCACATGTGGGGAAAAAGTAAAGGTTAATTACATTTAAATGGTGTGTGCTGAACGTTTTGCCAAATAAATACCAACCCTCACTTAGCTTTTGGAAAAATGTGCAATTGCAGAATAAATGTAGAGTTTGGGGTCCAGTTACTAATCCATTCCAAACAGATATAAAAGCCTAAAGAATAAAATGAGAATATTATGCATCCACTGCTCCTGGGTTAATATCTGCTAGTTTCAATTAACTGTTCCAAAAAAATTGCTTCTTCCGAAATGTAAGGCTTAGCTGTATATATTATGCTGTCATTTCCTCTGGTTTCCGATGTTGCTTGAATAAAATGCACTAATGAAATGTAACATTAAAGAAAAACAGATATTTTATTCTTGCAAAATATTACAATACTGAGCAAAATCACCGCCATGCAAAAATATCTTGATATCCGGTATGATTGGAGCGATGGGTTGATCTCATGAATACTTTTTAGTTTATTTATATCTGGGAATTTAATATATAGTAAAATAAATTGAAGAGTTGTGAGATGTGCTCAGATTTTGTCCTGGGCCCTCAAACACGCTCAGACCATAGGTAAAGCCACACTTGCCTACTTTCAGTAGGCTACATCCGGGAGAGGGGTGCGACTAATGGCCGGGAGGGGCGGGGCGCTTCGAATCGTGTCATTTTGGCCCCGCCCCACGAGTAAAATGAGGTTTTGTCGCGGGGGGGGGAAATGACGCGATTCTCGGTGAATCGCTTCATTTTAACAAGGGAATTGCAGGATGCGGGAGAAATGCCATCTCGTGGGAGTCTGGGAGACCGACCCAAATTTCGGGAGTCTCCCGGACTTTCCAGGAGAGTTGACAAGTATGGGTAAAGCACAAACACACGGTATACCCTTGTACGGTACAAGAAACTGAATACATGTGTCTGTCTCCATTCGTCCATGTTCTGTGTGAAAAATGCATCGCTGGAACTGAAAAATTGCCCCCTGAAGCAGGGGAGGTTTGGCAAATGTTAGCCTGCAGGGGGCGATACTTGGCTCAGCAGGCTATTAGGAACACTTTAAAGGAAAACAAATTCAGGTATCCCAGTGACCCAGTCCAAGGTATCCTTCTATGGGACCAGCCCGGGGTGGCAGGTGCCCCTCTGACCCCCCCCCCCCTCCCAGCCCAGCTAGCCCCTGCCCTGAAGGCCAAAATGCAACCCATTAATTCTGTGCCCTGCTCCGTGGCCAAGCAGCGAGGAAAGTACAGTATGTGGCATTAATAGCTTAATTTGTGTTTGGGTCTGTTAAGCATTAAATGACATTTTTTTGGCACCTGATTCCGAAAAATTCAGGTTCAATATTTTCACTCTATCTGTAGAGAAATACCTTTGGGTGTCTACCTGTCTGTATGGAATCATTTTGAGGGTCTTCTGAACATTGTGGCATGTTGGAAAAACCCTTAAGTCATGTTTTGCCCGATTTTTGGCCCTTCAAAAGGGGCGGGGCTTACATGTAAGTGGTTGGTGCTTCGCCAGAAAGTGGGCGTGGTTGACTGGGAAGCAGGTGTGATTAAGCACATAGGGCTTGTGTAAATGGTGGACAGGACTTGTTTTTGTCCTGATTTTGCTTGGAAAAAGGAGGCATGATGTACATGGAGGGGGGGGGGGGCGGTAACAGAATATATTCAGAGGTGTGTTTCTCCAGTTGCAGGTGAAGAAAAAGGAAAATTGCAAATGCTTTAGTATTAGAAAATACTTTCAGAATGAAAAAAGGAGATCTAAATGTTTAAAATTCAAACAGATAGTGAATATTATTTTAGAAATTTTAGGGGTATTTCTGAGTTACTCTCAGTGTAAACATACCTCCAAACTGTCTCCATTTAGGTGGGACAGACCCACTGAATCCAGAAAAAATTACAATGGCATCACGGTCACAATGAACTGGTAAAGCACTGAGGATATTCAAACAAATTTAATTTATTTAAAACATAACCAGTGATGTCGCCACTAGATATCCAACAAATCACTGCAGTGTTAGATTAAATAATAAAAATCATCAAATGTATAGGTGCACCTATATTAATTTAATTACATATTTTGAATGGCCATGAATCAATGATTGTAACGGCAGGGTATTGTGATGATAGTACTCAATCCAATCAGATAAGCAACAATAGGACTCCTGAGTTGTAAAAGTACAAATGACCAAGTGACAAACTTGGATAAAGATGGTAGTTCCACGGAGTATGGCAAACACATGTCTAAAGCCAGTGGCGGATCCAGAGGGGGGGCGATCGGGGCGATCGCCCCCCCCTAGCAGGGGCTTGCTGCCGGCGGCTGCACACTATGTGCAGGTCCGTTCAGCATTGACAGGCAGGGACAGTGTGCTGCCCGGCCGCTCTGATTGTGTTTTAAACACAATCAGAGCATCTGGGCAGCACACTGTCCCTACCTGTCACTGCTGAACGGACCTGCACATAGTATGCAGCCGCTGGCAGCCTCAGACGTCAAAAAGGGGGCGGGGCCTAAATCCCCCCCCCCACATTGCCCCGGGTAGAAGTATTTTCTAGATCCGCCCCTGTCTAAAGCAGATTCATAAAAAAGGAGCACTGACCTGTGGATGAGGACTTTTGTCCCGATTCCAGGACAACTGCCCTCGTAGAGATACTCTTTATCTACCTTTGTGGGATTGCAGTTCTGAAGGCTTGGTGGAAAGAGCCACTCCTACAAGTACTGCTACACGGATCACTCACTTTAATTTTGACTTATTTTCCCCCTTAAATACTGCCATGCAAACACCATACCTCTCTTTTATTATAGTTGTCACTATTACATGCTAATGGTTTTATACATTGGTTCAATTGCACCTACAAATACGATTTCCGGTATAAAGTACACCAGAGAGAAGCAAAGGAATTCCCATTTAAATTATAAGTCTAATGTTCTTCATTACCTCCACAGCCATGGAAAATCTGAGATTTTTACATACCTTCCAAGTGTCCCGATTTTGGCGGGACCTCTCGGTTTGCGGGCCCACAAGGGGGCGGGGCTTGATGGAAAAGGGGTGGGGTGAACAAAGATTTGACTGTAACTGGGCAGAATTTGGGTGGGGTGGGCGGGGCTTTTGGGATTCTGAATGTTGGGAGGTATACTTTTAGCAGGAGTGAAAGGCCTTGCAGCCCCTGCCAATCAAAAAATTCCGCCTTAAATGCTCACTATCTACCCCTTGAACCAGCCTATCATAGCCTACAAAACAATGTTGCACATGGACACAATACACGTGACTTATGGCTCGTATTCTGCAAGAAATGCCCTGATTCATCCAGTTCCTTTCATCAGAACATGCAAAACTTTGCATTTTTTATACTCTTCAATGATCTTTAATGTCTTGTGTACATTTTTCCAAGACGCGACCACAGATGGTTTAAACAAGTCCCGGCATTCCCAAGGAGCAGTGCCAGGGGCCTCTTGTGCGGACAACTGTTACTGAAGGCCAGCCATGATGTTGCTACTGACACTTTGCCTGTAGCAGCTCGACAATGATCCGCCTGTCTGGCAGCTGATGACAGCTCTAAGTCCCCTTGGGTGATTAGCGCATTCCAATTAATGAATAATTAAAAGGTAGACTTTTAAGTGTTTCACGCTTGTATCATTGGCAGTGCTAATTTAAGCTGCTAAGTGATTCTCTCAAGCTGGGGGTGAATCTGATTTGAAGTTTCACTATTTAAATTATAATCAATCTAATTATGAGAAATCCACATTTGTTCCATGTCCACAGAAGGGATGACTCTGCAAAACCAATTTTTTTTATATGGTAATAAACAGGATTAAGAATGTTGGGTTTATTTGTTTTTTTTTATGTTTCTGATTTGGTGCTGTCAATACACTGCAGGAATTTGAAAGAATGTATATACATATATCATAATCATCATCACCATTTATTTATATAGCGCTACTAATTCCGCAGCGCTGTACAGAGAGCTCACTCACATCAGTCCTTGCCCCATTGGGGCTTACAGTCTACATTCCCTTTTCATTCAGATGTTGGCTGATAAGTTTTGTTGAATCAAAAAAACTTTTCAAAGGTTTTCTAACACATATATACTTTCAAGAACAGCAAGAAGAAAAATGTACATTGTAAGTTCAGGCCTATAAATGATTCCTTCTGCATCAAGACCCTGAAGGTGACTGACTACAACTGCCTGACAGCAGTTTTTATAAGACTGAACCCCCATGCTGCTATATGTATAAATTCAGTGCATGTGTCTCTATATATCTCCTCTGTGAGGGAGCAGGTCTAAAAAGAAGTTTTGGATGTGACTTGATGACGCTTTTTGCATCATCCTGTGAGCTGGACAAATGTTTGGGACGGTAATTGCATCATTGCATCTCTGCCCCCCTACCCTGCTGATTACTGAGGCGGGAGTGGCTTAACAACGCAATTAGCATGAACATGTTGGGGTAAATGTATGAAAGTCCGTTTTTTTCAACTCGCCGGAAATCGGCGACTTTGCAGCTAAAATTTAAAGTGGCGATGGCTTGTAAAGGCAAACTTGCCTTTACAAGCCATCGCCGATTTAAATTTTAGCTGTTAGTCTGTTGTCCAGGCCTGAATGAGTGTAATAGCTTCATAGTTTCCTATCTGCACTTGTTATCACCTATTCCAGTGAATGCCTCTAGCGTACTGACCCACATGTGGGGAAAAAGTAAAGGTTAATTACATTTAAATGGTGTGTGCTGAACGTTTTGCCAAATAAATACCAACCCTCACTTAGCTTTTGGAAAAATGTGCAATTGCAGAATAAATGTAGAGTTTGGGGTCCAGTTACTAATCCATTCCAAACAGATATAAAAGCCTAAAGAATAAAATGAGAATATTATGCATCCACTGCTCCTGGGTTAATATCTGCTAGTTTCAATTAACTGTTCCAAAAAAATTGCTTCTTCCGAAATGTAAGGCTTAGCTGTATATATTATGCTGTCATTTCCTCTGGTTTCCGATGTTGCTTGAATAAAATGCACTAATGAAATGTAACATTAAAGAAAAACAGATATTTTATTCTTGCAAAATATTACAATACTGAGCAAAATCACCGCCATGCAAAAATATCTTGATATCCGGTATGATTGGAGCGATGGGTTGATCTCATGAATACTTTTTAGTTTATTTATATCTGGGAATTTAATATATAGTAAAATAAATTGAAGAGTTGTGAGATGTGCTCAGATTTTGTCCTGGGCCCTCAAACACGCTCAGACCATAGGTAAAGCCACACTTGCCTACTTTCAGTAGGCTACATCCGGGAGAGGGGTGCGACTAATGGCCGGGAGGGGCGGGGCGCTTCGAATCGTGTCATTTTGGCCCCGCCCCACGAGTAAAATGAGGTTTTGTCGCGGGGGGGGGAAATGACGCGATTCTCGGTGAATCGCTTCATTTTAACAAGGGAATTGCAGGATGCGGGAGAAATGCCATCTCGTGGGAGTCTGGGAGACCGACCCAAATTTCGGGAGTCTCCCGGACTTTCCAGGAGAGTTGACAAGTATGGGTAAAGCACAAACACACGGTATACCCTTGTACGGTACAAGAAACTGAATACATGTGTCTGTCTCCATTCGTCCATGTTCTGTGTGAAAAATGCATCGCTGGAACTGAAAAATTGCCCCCTGAAGCAGGGGAGGTTTGGCAAATGTTAGCCTGCAGGGGGCGATACTTGGCTCAGCAGGCTATTAGGAACACTTTAAAGGAAAACAAATTCAGGTATCCCAGTGACCCAGTCCAAGGTATCCTTCTATGGGACCAGCCCGGGGTGGCAGGTGCCCCTCTGACCCCCCCCCCCCTCCCAGCCCAGCTAGCCCCTGCCCTGAAGGCCAAAATGCAACCCATTAATTCTGTGCCCTGCTCCGTGGCCAAGCAGCGAGGAAAGTACAGTATGTGGCATTAATAGCTTAATTTGTGTTTGGGTCTGTTAAGCATTAAATGACATTTTTTTGGCACCTGATTCCGAAAAATTCAGGTTCAATATTTTCACTCTATCTGTAGAGAAATACCTTTGGGTGTCTACCTGTCTGTATGGAATCATTTTGAGGGTCTTCTGAACATTGTGGCATGTTGGAAAAACCCTTAAGTCATGTTTTGCCCGATTTTTGGCCCTTCAAAAGGGGCGGGGCTTACATGTAAGTGGTTGGTGCTTCGCCAGAAAGTGGGCGTGGTTGACTGGGAAGCAGGTGTGATTAAGCACATAGGGCTTGTGTAAATGGTGGACAGGACTTGTTTTTGTCCTGATTTTGCTTGGAAAAAGGAGGCATGATGTACATGGAGGGGGGGGGGGGCGGTAACAGAATATATTCAGAGGTGTGTTTCTCCAGTTGCAGGTGAAGAAAAAGGAAAATTGCAAATGCTTTAGTATTAGAAAATACTTTCAGAATGAAAAAAGGAGATCTAAATGTTTAAAATTCAAACAGATAGTGAATATTATTTTAGAAATTTTAGGGGTATTTCTGAGTTACTCTCAGTGTAAACATACCTCCAAACTGTCTCCATTTAGGTGGGACAGACCCACTGAATCCAGAAAAAATTACAATGGCATCACGGTCACAATGAACTGGTAAAGCACTGAGGATATTCAAACAAATTTAATTTATTTAAAACATAACCAGTGATGTCGCCACTAGATATCCAACAAATCACTGCAGTGTTAGATTAAATAATAAAAATCATCAAATGTATAGGTGCACCTATATTAATTTAATTACATATTTTGAATGGCCATGAATCAATGATTGTAACGGCAGGGTATTGTGATGATAGTACTCAATCCAATCAGATAAGCAACAATAGGACTCCTGAGTTGTAAAAGTACAAATGACCAAGTGACAAACTTGGATAAAGATGGTAGTTCCACGGAGTATGGCAAACACATGTCTAAAGCCAGTGGCGGATCCAGAGGGGGGGCGATCGGGGCGATCGCCCCCCCCTAGCAGGGGCTTGCTGCCGGCGGCTGCACACTATGTGCAGGTCCGTTCAGCATTGACAGGCAGGGACAGTGTGCTGCCCGGCCGCTCTGATTGTGTTTTAAACACAATCAGAGCATCTGGGCAGCACACTGTCCCTACCTGTCACTGCTGAACGGACCTGCACATAGTATGCAGCCGCTGGCAGCCTCAGACGTCAAAAAGGGGGCGGGGCCTAAATCCCCCCCCCCACATTGCCCCGGGTAGAAGTATTTTCTAGATCCGCCCCTGTCTAAAGCAGATTCATAAAAAAGGAGCACTGACCTGTGGATGAGGACTTTTGTCCCGATTCCAGGACAACTGCCCTCGTAGAGATACTCTTTATCTACCTTTGTGGGATTGCAGTTCTGAAGGCTTGGTGGAAAGAGCCACTCCTACAAGTACTGCTACACGGATCACTCACTTTAATTTTGACTTATTTTCCCCCTTAAATACTGCCATGCAAACACCATACCTCTCTTTTATTATAGTTGTCACTATTACATGCTAATGGTTTTATACATTGGTTCAATTGCACCTACAAATACGATTTCCGGTATAAAGTACACCAGAGAGAAGCAAAGGAATTCCCATTTAAATTATAAGTCTAATGTTCTTCATTACCTCCACAGCCATGGAAAATCTGAGATTTTTACATACCTTCCAAGTGTCCCGATTTTGGCGGGACCTCTCGGTTTGCGGGCCCACAAGGGGGCGGGGCTTGATGGAAAAGGGGTGGGGTGAACAAAGATTTGACTGTAACTGGGCAGAATTTGGGTGGGGTGGGCGGGGCTTTTGGGATTCTGAATGTTGGGAGGTATACTTTTAGCAGGAGTGAAAGGCCTTGCAGCCCCTGCCAATCAAAAAATTCCGCCTTAAATGCTCACTATCTACCCCTTGAACCAGCCTATCATAGCCTACAAAACAATGTTGCACATGGACACAATACACGTGACTTATGGCTCGTATTCTGCAAGAAATGCCCTGATTCATCCAGTTCCTTTCATCAGAACATGCAAAACTTTGCATTTTTTATACTCTTCAATGATCTTTAATGTCTTGTGTACATTTTTCCAAGACGCGACCACAGATGGTTTAAACAAGTCCCGGCATTCCCAAGGAGCAGTGCCAGGGGCCTCTTGTGCGGACAACTGTTACTGAAGGCCAGCCATGATGTTGCTACTGACACTTTGCCTGTAGCAGCTCGACAATGATCCGCCTGTCTGGCAGCTGATGACAGCTCTAAGTCCCCTTGGGTGATTAGCGCATTCCAATTAATGAATAATTAAAAGGTAGACTTTTAAGTGTTTCACGCTTGTATCATTGGCAGTGCTAATTTAAGCTGCTAAGTGATTCTCTCAAGCTGGGGGTGAATCTGATTTGAAGTTTCACTATTTAAATTATAATCAATCTAATTATGAGAAATCCACATTTGTTCCATGTCCACAGAAGGGATGACTCTGCAAAACCAATTTTTTTTATATGGTAATAAACAGGATTAAGAATGTTGGGTTTATTTGTTTTTTTTTATGTTTCTGATTTGGTGCTGTCAATACACTGCAGGAATTTGAAAGAATGTATATACATATATCATAATCATCATCACCATTTATTTATATAGCGCTACTAATTCCGCAGCGCTGTACAGAGAGCTCACTCACATCAGTCCTTGCCCCATTGGGGCTTACAGTCTACATTCCCTTTTCATTCAGATGTTGGCTGATAAGTTTTGTTGAATCAAAAAAACTTTTCAAAGGTTTTCTAACACATATATACTTTCAAGAACAGCAAGAAGAAAAATGTACATTGTAAGTTCAGGCCTATAAATGATTCCTTCTGCATCAAGACCCTGAAGGTGACTGACTACAACTGCCTGACAGCAGTTTTTATAAGACTGAACCCCCATGCTGCTATATGTATAAATTCAGTGCATGTGTCTCTATATATCTCCTCTGTGAGGGAGCAGGTCTAAAAAGAAGTTTTGGATGTGACTTGATGACGCTTTTTGCATCATCCTGTGAGCTGGACAAATGTTTGGGACGGTAATTGCATCATTGCATCTCTGCCCCCCTACCCTGCTGATTACTGAGGCGGGAGTGGCTTAACAACGCAATTAGCATGAACATGTTGGGGTAAATGTATGAAAGTCCGTTTTTTTCAACTCGCCGGAAATCGGCGACTTTGCAGCTAAAATTTAAAGTGGCGATGGCTTGTAAAGGCAAACTTGCCTTTACAAGCCATCGCCGATTTAAATTTTAGCTGCAAAGTCGCCGATTTTCGGCGAGTTGAAAAAAAACGGACTTTCATACATTTACCCCGTTATGTCCTTGACCGTCTTGTATGCAGGCAAAGGCCTGCTCTCTCATGACTCTGTGAAGTCTCCCACTAATTTAGAAGTCTACGTTACATATCATATACAAAATTATTCAAATGCATGCAAATATTTATACATATACATATATATGTACAAACTATTGCTATGTAAATACGCAAGATCAATGTCAAACAAGAAGAAGGTGTTGACTAATAGTAATGTCTATACACATTTTGGTAATCTAACCTCCCCTCCCCCTACCAACAAAAGGTGAGGATGTTAGACATTTGTTTGAAACGCTGTTGTCAGTGTTTTGGTATATGCGCTGCTGAAGTAAGCACTTTGTCAGCATTTTGATAGCGATTAAAGTGATTGTGCAACATTCTCTCTGTTATGCTCATGGGAATTAATATTTTAGATTTGAAGCGTTTACACACTGTGCTTTCATCGTGAAGTGAAAAGAGCCAGGGAGACATCCCTAATTCATGGCAGATATTGAAAATAAAACTTTGGCTACATTTAACTGGTGAACTTCATTTTAACACTTTTCCTGTTTGCAATTGGCTTCTACCCCTTTGCTGATTAACATGTGCTTCTGAGAAACTGCAGGCAACTACTTTTGATACCAAACTGAGAAGTGGGAATGGAAGTGAGAAAGAGAGTATGAATGGAAACTATATATACTTGCCAAGTTTGGCGATCTCCAAATCTACCATGCCTACTGGGGACTTGGCCCCGCAAATTGCGTCATCCTGGTCCCGCCCCTTGGTCAAACTATACCAATTTTGTCGTATTTCTTTTTATTTTAATTGAAAATCCAAGTACTCTGTATTATCCAGTGTCCTCCTCACAGGGCTGCTGCACGTCTGCTGAAGCCTCTGGAAATAAAAAATAAAATGCTTTATTTTAATAATTTTGCTATTGTTTCAAAATTCTTTTTCTTTTTTTTTTTTTACACTTTTAAATATATTTTTTCCTTTTTTTTAATTTAATTGAAAGTCCTAGTCCGAGCTCCCGGTTACACTACGCACGTGTGAACCATCAAAGCTGTGCCCTGAATGCGCAGAGGGAACCAGACTGGCTTGCGTAGCGGTAAGAGTCCTCGGCTAATTGTAATGATAAACTGCATAGATAATCAGAGATAGAAAACTAGTCTGACCACTGCTTGATAATCAATAGGCCACTTTGGGGCATATTTAACAAATCACGGTAGTGCACTATTGTGCACTTACCGTGGAATTAAAGTCCCGATGTGCCCTCCGCAAATTTATTAAAGGTGCATCGCAGCAGATATCATGGATATCTGCTGCTTTGCACTCCTGATCGTTTTTGCGAGCAGTCACCATTCAACAGAATGGTGACTGCTCTGGCCGCAATCTAACAAGTCCCGAAAAAAATTTTTTTTCGGGAACTTGTCTTGATAATGTACCAGCTGAAACTGGCGTACATCATCTGAATTGAAGACATCCACTGCTGTCAGCTCTGCTACGAAGAGCAGAGCTGGACAGCGTATGTGTGGAGGGATCACATGATCCCTCCCTGTCACTCAGCACGCTCTCTCTGCAACGATAGTTGCAGAGACAGAGTGGGGACTTTGTGCGCATGTGCACTGCACATGCGCAATTGAATGAAGAAAAGGGACGAAGAGGAGATCCCGAGACAGCGCGTCCGAAGAGGGAGGTAAGTGTGATTTTTTTTTCTATCACAGAAACAGCAGTTTTTCGGAACTGCTGTTTCTGTGTTCCCTTTTTAATAAATGTGAGAAATAGTTCAATCCTTATCCTTGCGATAAGGATTGATAACTATTTCTCACTTTTGCCGATTAATGATAAATGTGCCCCTTTGTTCCTAGTGAAGGGATAGGTTGCATTCTCACAAACATTGGTTCAACAGAAAAAATAGCTGCCTTCGACATATACAAGTGACGGGTGCACTGTGAAAGTGGTGTTGCTTTATTTTGGCTGAAAGTGTAATCTGTTAGGGGCACTGCCTTACGTTGGCCGCGCTCTCGTTATTCCTAGCACTGTCTCTGTTGCTAAAATTCCACATATTCTGCCTCCCCTATCCTACAGTTTAGACGAGAGACAGCTACCACCCTCCCGTGTAATTACAGAGTTCTGGATTCTTCAGAAATAAAAACGGCGCCGGTAGTAACATCAACCTATTGTGTTTTCATTACACCCACTGAGTGACTTAATTAGATGGAGTGGGGGGTTTAATTCAACAAAACAAGTTCTCTTCGTTGTCAGGTAAAATCGTGTTATTTATACCGAGCCTCGTGTATCACTGATTTCCATACCTGCTGTTACCATGTCTGCGTTTACATGTCTCCACAAGCATCTCTAGGGCACGGTTTATTTCAATTTTTCTTTCTCGTCCTATATTTTTTGTACCATATGGGGAGCCGCCGTTGGAATTAGAACCTTCTGTAAACCAAACCAGGGAAGTTATTATAAGTATATAAACACCTGTGATCAATATCTGTATAAATGGCTAGTTCTGGTGTCATCGCTTTATTCTTAGGGCTAGATTTACTAAACTGCTGGTTTGAAAAAGTGGAGATGTTGCCCATAGCAACCAATCAGATTGTAGCTATCACCTAGAACGTTCTAAAACAATGATAGCTAGAATTTGAATGGTTGCTGACAACCTTTAGTAGATCCCTTTAAACTTGGATTAGGGATTCGATGATGCTAACATCAGGGGTTAAATATTGGGATATGATCACATTTAGGACTTGAATCAAAGTTAGGGTTATGATTTAAACCAGTAGGTGACCTAGGAGACTACCTTGGTCAAACAAGTCACTTGCAAGAGGAGATTCCCCTGTGTAAATCAAGGGATATTTTCATTATTTTAGAAATTATTAATTTCTATTAGGAAAAACACACCCATTATATGCTGCTGGTCATTCCTGTCACTTCAAAATGGTATATCATCATCATCATCATCATCACCATTTATTTATATAGCGCCACTGATTCCGCAGCGCTGTACATAGAACTCATTCACATCTGTCCCTGCCCCATTGGAGCTTACAGTCTAAATTCCCTAATATAGACACACACTGACAGACAGACTTATACAGACAGACAGAGAGGGAGACAGACAGGTAGAGACTAGGGTCAATTTTGATAGCAGCCAATTAACCTACTAGTATGTTTTTGGAGTTTTGGTATATGGTTTCATATGTCTATAGTATGGATATATTCTAATATGGTAATTTGGGTGTTAGCATAATCAGAACTATATACTGTTTGAGTGCTTTTCACTTTAACCATACCTCCCAATTGTCCCTATTTCAGCAGGACAATCCCGATCTTAGAGTTCTGTCCCACTCTGCCGGCCGGGGACATGTTTGTGCCGTGGGTGGCAATGTTAGGGGAAGGGAGGTATGTAATGGGCAACCTAGCATTTTATAGCACTAGGAAGCCCTCTTGGGTCATGGCCACAACCCCATCGCGCCATGGCCACGCTCCCTTTCTGTCATGGCCACACCCCCGGTCCCGCTACGGGGGACAGACATGTTGGGAGGTATGCTTTAACCATGGTACTGGTACCTCCGTAAAAGAGCTGCTCCCTCTACTTGGTCCGTAGTGAATCCCTACATCCTCATGACTGGTTCCTGTCACAACATACAGCACCAAAACGGCCAAATCATGCATTCCAACTTTGTGGCATCCAAGGGAGTTGAGAGGGGTGGGAGCAGGTACAGTGTCCGGGCCTGCTTGTTCAGAGGGAGGAGCCACTAACCGAGCGTGGACATGCCCTCCTTGGTGACTATGGCTGGGGCCCCAAAAAGTTGCTGTACCGGGGCCCAAAATTCCTCTTGGCAGCCCTGGTGACACCTAGTTCTACACTATGTCACATGATTACATATTTCAAGGTCATGACTCTGATCCATCCTGGCCACAACTTCATCCACTCAAACACCCCTACACTATAAATATCCACCACAAAATCATGAAGCTTAGCCCCAATTTATTTGGATCAAAAGGGGGTATCAGGCGAAATGTTACAGTGATGTCTAGCAATAAAAACACTATATAGGTTGACTATTTTCCACAACAATCTCCATTATCACTGGACTTCCCTTAGTTCTCATCCACAGACAGGGTGTTCACTTGTAGTTTCAGGAGCTGCCAATTGGCCCCTAGCCCAGTAGTTCACTGTGCAGTGATGTCACCACGCACCTATCTTGCAATATTTTGTAATGTGATATTCACTGTCTTTTGCTGTTCAGCAGATGTGGGCAGGGAAATTCTCACTTAAATACCTGGGCCCAAAGTGATAAGGGGGGGAAAAATCTATTACAGTAGATTGGACAGTGGCCGAAGGATTTTCGCTTGGTAACTCAATCATTTGTCCATTTTAAAGATAATGGGTTAACCAAGCAGCATTTTCTTATTCCAAGGCAACAAAAAAAAAAAACCCTTTCCAATTTCCAAGTTAAATTGATGTCTGAAATTCCAAACATTTCATATTCAGAGCTCTTGTAAGCCCTGGGAGTTCAGGCAGATTGATGCTATTTTTGAAACATGCAGACAATAAACCTTTCTCAAGTAGGCTTGGTGCAGCGGTAATAGAGGTGAGGAATAAATAGCATTTAGAATGAATTTACTACAAAAAGGGTGGTATCCAGAGGTGCAACAATTCGGGCCTGCAGGGAAAATGCTGTTTTGTGGCAGCCTGCACCTATATTAGGTCAATAGTCTGCATTGATAAGGCAGCCACATGGAGGGCAATGCTTGCAGGGGCTAGAGACTGTTCCTCTGCTATGAGGAGTTGAGCAGATTCGGGATTTCCTGGCTGTATGTCGGCTATGTGCAGGGAATTGCTTTCCTAGCGCACCCTATAATTTGTTTACTAGATATGTATTTACAAGTCGCGAATGGTCAAGTAAAGCACTGGCATGGAGGAACATTGCGCACGGCACTCGTTCACCCCTGTCTCTATGGTATATACTCTATTATGTACTCTATGGTATCTACTCTATTATGTACTTTATAGTATGTACTCTATGGCATGTACTTTATGGCATGTACTCTATGGTATATCCTCTATGGTATGAACTCTATTATGTACTCTATGGTGTGAACTCTATTATGTACTCTATGGTATCTACTCTATTATGTACTTTATAGTATGTACTCTGGTATGTACTTTACGGCATGTACTCTATGGTATGAACTCTATTATGTACTCTATGGTGTGAACTCTATTATGTACTCTATGGTGTGAACTCTATTATGTACTCTATGGTATCTACTTTATTATGTACTTTATAGTATGTACTCTATGGTATGTACTTTATGGCTTGTACTCTATGATATGAACTCTATGGTATGTACCAGAGCTGTAGCTTAAAATGTTAGAGACTGAGACTAGAGAAATGACAATCATGCACGGCACGTTGACAGCCGCACAGAACGCATGTCACATGACCAGCATCATGACAGTACGGTCGTGGTCCATGGGGCTTCAGGCCTCTGGGAGCAGCGTGTTTGAATTCCTCTGGGCCCCAAAAGATTAGTTACAGTAGTAACCACAGGGCCCTGTCATGAACCCACTGCCATGACGGGTAACTCGATACGCCTCCCCCATTATGGGTGGCCCTGATGTTGGTGACTAAGGACAGCAGACACTGAAAGGTGCGTCCTTCACTGCATAACTCATACAGAAATATAAAATGCAATGTGCTAGTAAAAGGGGCGGGACTTAGAGAGCCTGCAAAATCTGGTTATGTAAATGTGACCCCACAAGTGAGCGCAATGGATGGATGGATGGATGGATTTATATCCCATTTTTCATAAACATCAAAACGTGAATAACTGTTGGATGGAGATGTAACTATAATTTATATATTCTGTTTAGTTTTTAAATCATTCCGTCTTTAATAATGTTCATATGAGTCAACCCGTGGTCATGTTATTTAGTTAGGTACCGCACCTGACGCCCACACATGGCAGAGTCGGCCATTTTGTGTTCCGAGCCAATATTCAACATGTCAATCCCTGGGAACATCACTGGTCTTAGCTGCTAGTAAATCGCTAGACTGTTTTCTCATAAATATTGGTTCACCCACAAAATGGCTACTTAAATTGATATCGTCTTTCTAAAAATATAAAAAGAAGTTTGTTAGTTTGTTTCTTTGCTTGCTTGCTTGTTTGTTGGCGAATATCTTCCACAGCTCTCAAGTTAAAGCTGCCAACTCTTACATAGTTATTTAGCATCGAAAAAGTAACCTATTATACCACAAGGCGACAGAGCAACAAATATTGAAAACATCATTTTCTGGTTGTAAACAATTGTTTGACTTCTGGAAGGAAATCTCGCCACAACACGACATAACAACAACAAAGCAACAAATCTTATTTTCTACATTGCCATTTTGGTCTATTTAGCAAATAATTTGCTGATATATAAAAACTTCTACACATTACCAATCGGACCTATGCAATGCCGGGTGACCCTGCTAGTTATTTATATAGAGCAGATAAAAATTATGCAGCACTGTACAGAGCATATGTTATCATTCACATCAGTCCCTGCGCCATTGGAGCTTACAATCTAAATCATACTTGCCAACTCTCCCTGAATGTCAGGGAGACTCCCTGAAATAGGGGTGATCTCCCTCACTCCCTGAAGAGTCTGGCATTCTCCCTGATGCTGAGCCAGTACAAGACGTGGTTGGCTTCGCCATCTGTGGCATGATGACACAGTTCAGAAATTGTGTCCTATGTCCATGAATTGATGCCTATGGAGGTGGCCATTTTCATGGAGACCAATATTTAATCAAAGACTGACAGGTAAGACAACGTGACTTCAGTAATGGAGACAGAAATGTAAAAGACACTTCAGTCTCTAGAGATTCATTAGCTGCTTTTCTTTAAGGCATAGTTTCCTACTCTCCCGCATATCTGGGAGACCTCCCGGGAGAGCAGGGCAACCTCCCGGTTCTCGCCCCTGCAATAGATAAGTGGCGGGGCCAAAAAGATGTGATTCGTCAAGCCCCGCCCTCGCATGTCCACCTCCCCCGGGATCTCCCTGAAGCCAAAGAGGAAAAGTTGACAAGTAGGATCTAAATTCTCTACCACACCAACTAGGTTCCATTTTGTCAGAAGCAAATTAACCTAGCAGTATGTTTTATGGATAGTAGGGAATGCATGCAAACACAGAGAGAACAACAAACATCCATACAGATAGAACCTTGATCGGAATCAAACGCATGACCCCAGTGCTGTGAGCCAGCACTGCTAACCACTGTGCCACCATGCTGCCTGCTTAAAAATCCTGTAGGTGAAAGGTACACTTTTGCACAAATTCCCTTACATGTCCCGTGTTCAAATTTCTCCACAGCCTCATACAATCTCACATTTATAGGACATTTTAGCCTGTTGCCATAACAACTCCAGCGTGTGACTCACTGGTCTCTGATCGATATAGTACTCCACTTATCTAGAGACACATCTCCGGCACAATTAGGAATGGCTGCACAGCGAGAAGGCACTCTGCGGCTACCCAGGATAAGAGGACAATCCACTGGTTATCGCTGGCTGTCCCAATCTCCTTCTTTATCTTATAAAAACAGAGAAATCATGTTGTGCAAACTTGTTTAACTTTTAAGAGTCTCCAGAGTGTGCGTCTTATAACAGCATCACATTAAGTAGGGACGATGAGCAATGGATGAGATTTGTCCACTGCAGACTTATGTATTGGGTCTGCATGAATCATTCTGAGACCACTACAACAAAGGTTCATGCATCTTAGTGTGAAACTTTTAAAAAAATTGCTGCCTTCACTCTTTGAGAACATTTTGGAAATCATCTCCAGAACTTAGCTTTGGGGCAGCACAGTGGCCTAGTGGTTAGCACTTCTGCCTCACAGCGCTGGGGTCTTGAGTTCAATTCCCGACCATGGCCCTATCTGTGTGGAGTTTGTATGTTCTCCACATTGACAACCCTGAAGCAGTACAGTGAGGCAGGGATGACATAGCGCTCCTCTGTGGCTTTATTTGTAAACCAAGTCCTCTTTGTGGAGCCCCAATTTAATCAGGGACCGCTACAGTGCAATACATGGCGGTATTGGCAGCCCTGAGGCTGAAAATGCAAATTTAGCATCTAGCAAAGGACAGTATCTTATACTTGGCTACATATTAATGGCATACACAATGCCAAATACCTTGACACCCGTAATGGATTGCTGCCTTATGCCTGTATACTGTATTATATTTCTGCTTTAGCAGTTCTTCCAATAATCCTGATATAAAGTCCATTCCTGCGTCCTGGAGGATCCTTTGATTTGCACAGCACGCTAGTGGCGGCAGTGTGCGAAGGAGGAGATAAGTCTGTTTCTGAGCCAGCGCATTCATATTTGGATTGTTTGTACCTTGTGCCGGATTCAGAGCCCTGTCTGGCACACAGATTACCTTGCGGTGCCAAAATACTTCTACCCCCCCTCCCCCCTGTGAGAGTGAAAGGTGAGTGACAGAGCTAAAACTGTCCCCAGCTTGAAATGGGTCATACAGCTGGGAAGGCAACATCCTGGGTGTGATCCGTTTTAATAAGCTTTTTTTTCCCCCTGTAGCTTTGCCAGAGGACTGTGATTGTTGAAATAAGGTAAAAGAATACAACAGTTATCTACAAACATCCACGCCAGCCCGACTCAACAATTTCAGCTTATATCCAAAGCGCTTAACATCAACGCTGTTGGGCTGCCTACAATACACATTGCAACGCAATCACCTACTTACAATGTGCTAAAAATAGCAAGTACAATATTAATCCAGCACCTTGCTGGAAACACCTACTGTCTGTATGTCTATATATCAAAAAGATGCAGATAGAATTGACAGTTTTCACAGCGGAGGCACATGTAGGACACGGCTTATTTGCATTGCTATACACGCGATTAATTAAAAGCTTACCGGAAAACTATCACTTTCCTCTGGTCACTGAGCACAGAGATTTTTTTGTTAGAGCAATACCGTATGTAGCGATGCAGCCTTTGTAATGTGCAGGGTTTGTCTATCAGGAATATCTTTATCTGCATTTAGAATGTGCAGCAGATTTGACGTTGGGAGGGCTCAAATCGAAATCACAGTATCATCATCATCATTTATTTATATAGCGCCAACATATTCCGTAGCGCTTAAAAAGATATAAAAAGAAATGTATAAAAAAATAAAGCTGTCCACTATGTGTGTGGTGCATGCAGCAGCCGGCGGTATGTGCTAAATAAAATAAAAAATGTATTTGTACCCCTGGAATTGCAAAATGGTTTGTACAGATGCAGTTTCACCCCTTAGCTGAGTTTGTTCTAAATGAGCCCAAAATGGTTTTTACACTCTTCACACACGTATGACAAGTTGAACCTATATGACAATATGTGTAGACTCAAAATGATTGGCATGGATGAAGATGAGTGTGGTTGATTAAATCATGTTCAAGATTAAATTTGAAACCTTACTACATTTTTCTTTCATGTTTTGTTTTTACTTTGGAGAACAACTATTCTCTTTTATATTTTAAAAGTAATTTTAATTTATGCCTTTCCCTGTTACAATTTTGCATCCCCACCAAATGTTTTGCTACCCCCCCCCCCCCCTCTTCCCCAAAAAGCCTCACTCCCTAGACTGCAGCCTAGTTAGCCTCTTGGATAATGAGAGATCTGAATACCTCCGAACCATCCCCAATTGAGGGCTCTGGGCTCTGTCCCACCATCCCGATCGGGACAGTGATGCTGTCTGCCCAAATGTTGGGATGTATACAGGTGACCACTGTGTGTCTGTATTTTGGGTCTTCTAATAGACTCCATTGTGAGCTGGTCGCTTGACCTGAGTGCTGAATGTGTGACGAAAAATTGAAACAGATCCTGTAATTTAGCATTTTGGCTGAGTGACAAGAGCACTCTGTGTGTGGTCAGCTGTAAATATTTATTTACCAAATACCTACCCCTCCCCTCCCTCTAACACCTGTAACCACACTGCCAGTAACCTATTATAGGGACTAGGAAGAAGCACAGGTGATTGGTGTCATACTGCACTTTTCTCCTGTAGTGAATGTTTTAAGGAGATGCCAAGTACATATTTGGGTAACAGAAGCTTGGTGACTCTGCTGCCCTTTCAATGGTGCTACCTAAGACAAGCTTCTAATCTGAGAAGGACGCACCTACAAATACCCTATTCCATCTCTAAATATTTACCAAGTGACACTTATGTCTGCAAATGTTTTGTAAAACCCATGTTTTCAATAAACATTCTTCAAATTTCCCCTTAAGCCTCTAAATATTTACCAAAAGATCTAATGTGCACAGTGGCTCAGTGGTTAGCACTTCTGCCTCACAGCACTGGGGTCATAAGTTTGATTCCTGACCATGGCCTTATCTGTGTGGAGTTTGTATGTTCTCCCTGTGTTTAGGTGGGTTTCCTCCCACACTCCAGAAACATACTGGTAAATTAATCAGCTGCTGACAAAATTAACACGTGTGTGTGTGTGTGTGTGTGTGTAACTTAGACTGTAAGCTTTAGTGGAGCAGGGACTGATGTGAATGAAAAATATTTTCTGCAGAGTCGGTGGTGCTACACAAATTGATGATGTATGTTATATTTTTTTCATATATCCCTCAATATATTTATAACTCCCAAGTTTGTCCCTTAACGAGATGGGTACAAGTCCAGGGCATCCCTGAAGCACACAAAAATGAGTGCTTTGGGGAGCGTACCCAACACCTCTCCCCAGAGTCACCTGTCTTGGCTGTGTGTGGCAGGGGACATAACTCTCAACTTCTTGTGAGTCGAGACAGACCTTCCGACTTTGGGATGACATGGCAGTCCCCTGAAATCAGAAGTGCCCCGCCGAAATCAAGACAATTGAGAGGTATGAGATAGATAGATAGATAGATAGATATATATATATATATATATATATATATATATATATATATATTTTATTATATATAGATTATGGGGGGATTTAAATTTCCTGTGATGTGCCGCAGAGTGCCTCCGGAACGCACTCTGCGGTAATGTAACGTCACAGGTTTTCCCTTCACGCCCCACTGGGTACCGTAGTAACCAGAAATGACCACAGACGGACATAGCCGTGATTAATTTAATTCCCCCCCTAAAAGTCTGAATGCACCTGCTCCAAAAACAGCAAAATATGTATCAATAAAATTAAATGTATAAAGCTTCATTGCTCAAGGTAAAATGACAAGTGGAAGTTCCCTCTCACTTCCCACTATAAGTGAGAGCGATCCTCCAGGTGAGCCCATTTGTCTCTAATACACTTTCCTGTTCCCACTTACTGAACATTCTGCAGTTCTGCTGACTTGGAGAAAATGATCACGGTCCCTGGTGGTTCATGTCACATCCAGTTCCCCACTGGGACCATTAAAACAAGTCTATGTGATTATGTGGGAGTGGGAACATTGCCATCAGAAAGTTGGCCAGTTGACCCTGGGAGCGAAGCCAGGAGTGCAATAATCTAATGCTGACCGGAAATATAGAGCGCGGCTGGCAGGGCTCGGATCCAGTGTTGTAACACTGACTATATTAACCCTCAGGGCTAAACTGTGGGTTTGAAAAAGTGGAGATGTTGCCTATAGCAACCAATCAGATTCTAGTTATCATTTATTTAGCACATTCTACAAGATGACAGCTAGAATCTAATTGGTTGCTATAGGCAACATCTCCACTTTTTCAAACCCGCAGTTTAGTAAATATACCCCTCAGTCTTCCAGTTCCCGACACTCCTCCTGGGTGCTTAGATGCAAGACATTATATTATATTTAAAAATAAGATTTTCTCTAAAAACTGTGGGATGAGGGTATGTTTTAAAAGTGGAGGGACCTTAAAATTTTGTTACAAACTCCCCGGATGGATATTCTCCCCCGATGGATAAACTCCCCCGATTTAATATTCTATTAAAAAGTCACTATTTAGGATGTAAAAATGTCCCTTTTTATAAAAAATAAATAATAATTTACTTAATTTATTATGTTTTCTTGACCATTTTTACTCATCTCTCTGTTCATTGTTTCCTTTTATTTTTTTTTACTATGGATTGATGTAGGGGTAGATTTATTAAAACTGCTAAAAAAGAGAGATGTTGCCCATAGCAACCAATCAGATTCCAGTTGTAACTTTTTAGAACGTACTGTATAAATCATAGCCTTGGGGGTAACTGTTTTAAGCTGAGAGTTTTCCGGCAGGTTTGAAAAGTGGAGATGTTGCCTATAGCAACCAATCAGATTCTAGCTGTCATTTTGTAGAATGTACTAAATAAATGATAGCTTTAATCTGATTGGTCGGAAAACTCTCAGCTTGATACATTTACCCCCTGGTCTTTTCTGTTCATTGAAGAAAAATCAGTTCCGTGTGATAGACAAGGACTGCAAAAAAAAAGGAAAACCAATACATAATGATACCTGGATGATATAAAGGCTTGGCTAAATAAAAATAAAAAAAGCAAAGAGGGGAATGATAATGATAAAGGGCTGTGGGTTGTTTATGAACATGCAAAAATGCCCCCCACATCCCATATGCCACTTTGTGATGCCTTCTGCCTACTTTTATTCACATATGCTTTTTTTTTATGGCCTGTCTGTCAAAATGTCGGCTTCTACAAGGGATGCAAAATGTAATTGTCTTCTGATGAAAAGAGCTGGGCAGATCCTAACTAAACTCAGACTGTGAGCACTCAGACGCCTCACATTCATCCACATGCAAAAACGAGATTTCATTTTGCTGGACAAGATACGTCATTGAGATTCAAGGAGCGGAGAGGGTGCATTTTGGGGGGTTGTTCCCTGGTTAGCCAGTGGCCACGGAGTCTCTTGGTCCCTGCAACAGGACAGGGTTTTTTTTGTTTTTTTGTAACGAGTGGTCAGGAGATGTCGCTAATCTTATGCATACTTGTCGACTTTTGATATTTGTCCCTTGGGAGAACCTCGAGGACAGGTCATGTGACAGGGGGTAGGAGGGGACATGGTGACATTGCCTAAATTCATGGCATTGAATGGCGGGACTTAATGATGTCATTAAGCCGCGCCACCGCTATTCAATACCATGAATTTCGGCATTTTATAATGCAGTCAGGATCCGGGAGGTCGCCTGCTCTTCCGGGAATCCCCGAAATTCAGGAGCCTCCTGGAGATTCCAGGAGAGTAGGTAACTATGATTTTATGTTGTTTTATACTTTTAGTGAGGCGGCTTTTTCACTATCCATGTGCATCTGACACATCTACGTATATTTATTTGTGCACAAATACCTATGTTAAAAAAAGCCATTCAAATACACAAACGTTTATCAACGGTCTGATTCATTAAGGAAAGTAAGGCAAAAAAATGAGTACGTTTTCTCCTGGTCAATCCATGTTACAATGCAAGGGGTGCATATTAGTTTATTATTTTGCACATTAAATACTTGCTGTTTTTTCATGTAGCCAACAAATACTTGATAGCTTTATGTTTACATTGAAATTTAAAGTTAATCTAGGACATGTCCTACCCCATCTATTAATCTTACAGCACATTATAAATTTAGTTCCCCCTCCAATGCAACAAGGGTTTGCCAAGCTGCAAAGTTACTCATTTTTGTTTGCTTTACTTTCATTAATGAACCAGGCCCACAGTCTTCAGGTGCCCTCAGTCTAATGATTCACTTAAAACAGGGGTGTCCAACCTTTTAGCTTCCCTGGGCCACGTTGGAAGACGACGAGTTGGTTTGGGCCGCACATAAGATACACTAACAATAACGATAGCCGATCATCCAAAAAACCATAGAAAACATAGTTAACATATATATATATATATATATATATATATATATATATATATATATATAAAACTTTTTTTCAAATCCCCCTATACTTACCTTTCAATCGCCCTGTTCAAAAAATCCTCTCTAGTTATTATACTATAATCACTTTTTGTATTGTTTCGATGCAATATCAATAAAGTGCATTTAAGCCAGGCATTGTATATCAGGGTGCCCTGACCAGGCCTGCGGTACCTGACATATACATCACTGTGACCCCAAATTGTGACCTGTTTTGCTAATTACACCACTATGTTAGTTAAGGGATAACAACTTATAATGGGCCAAAGAGAATAATATATAATGCCCCATTAGTGTTACAAGTAGAAGTATGTAGCAGGGAGAATAAGGTCCATGATGCTCCAGGACCAGGTGACTTTTATTCACGTCCCTTCACGTCCCTTGAAATAATAAAAGAAATCCCCCTTAACTTACCTTTTAATCGGCTTGTTCTCCTGTCCTCTTCTCTTCTTTTCTCCAATTCTGTGCTGCTGATTGTTCTTCTCGCGCGGGTGACTCCTCTGTGATGCGCTCCGCAATGGATGTTGGGCGTGATGACATCACACCTGACATTCACTGCGAGCACCGCACGGAGGAGCAGACAAGGGAGGGAGCCGGAGTACCAGCTGACGTGACCGCAGGGTATTTTCTTTTCTTTTTTTGCAGGATTTTTTTTTTCCATTAACAGTGCTGCCCCCTTGCCACAACCAAAACTCCTTCTGGGCCACATTTACCTGACTTAAAACATAAAGGTGACTAAACCAAACAGCATGTTAGGATAAAAACTGAAAAGCTGAAATAATGGCACCGGTAGTAACGTTCTAATAGTATGGACAATTCTTTCTGTCTTTCCACTGTGCGCATTTCCCGCTTTTAATACCCAATCCCGTAACTTTTCCCGAGTTCCCAAAAGAGACATTTGGGTGTTGCACCTATGTATGTATAAGATGAATAAAGAACAAACATTTGCACATAATGAAATTCATTGTGCACCCACATTTTTACCCTTTTCTTAATGACCTTTTTGTGATCACAAGTACTGTAAAGGTACAATATATTTCATACCGTAGATTTTAAGGATATAACAAGTCGCTGTAGATTATTTTTAGATAGGGCACTGAAGAGCTTATGTCACAGCCGACTGAATATACATTTAATGATTACTTCGTTTCTTCTTTTTCTCATTACTTAAAAAAAGCGTTAACGTTATATGACTGGTGGTAAATAAATCTTCTGACTAGTTCTTTATAATGAGCTTGGAATAGCTCAGTGCGCTCTCTGGGGAATAGAGTGGCCTGAATGATATTCCAGGACTTGTCATTCTAACTTCGTTGGCCAAGACGGAAGGTCAGACGTCCATCACTGTGGCCAGTGGTCGTGTACGGCTGTCACTAAACCGGCACAGTAGCAGAACTGTCCATCACCGGTCCGGTTAATGATTGTCAGAAAGTACAATTGCCCTGCAGCAGTTCAATTCTTTAACTAACAATGATAGCTACAACAGACATTTTCCTATTATACATATTTTAAATGTATTGTGTCAAAGCATACAAGACACTAGGCATTTATGTCCCATTGTCTGCTTAACAGACATAGTTACATTTATGAACATATTATAGTTTTACCTTGAATTGTATTACATTATCCATCATTGTGCTTTAGAGAGATTTCTTTGAGATGCCCTCTGCACAGGGAGGGTCAGATTACCCGTTAGATGACCTAGGCCCCTAACTAGGACGACGGTGGATAACGGCAGAGGTCCTAGGTTGCCTGATGAGGGACAGCATTATGGACATTAGCGGGTTTGGCCCTTTCCTAAAGGGGGATGGCCCCGCTATAACTCTCCCCCACGACCAGCCACCAATGCACTGCTTCCTCTCATTGCTCCGCTCTTTCTTTTCCTTAATGCCTCTTCCTTCTCCCCACCGCTTCCTTATTCACTCTGCCCCTCTTCTTTTTTCTTTTCCTATCTTCTCCTCCCTGTCCCTTTTTTCACCCCGCCCCTATCTTCTCTTCCTTGATCCCTTCTTCTTCACTCCGCCCTGTCTTCTCCTCCCTGTCCCTTTTTTTCACCCCGCCCTGTCTTCTCCTCCTTGACCCTTTCCTCTTCACCCCGCCCTGTCTTCTCCTTCTTGACCCTTTCTTCTTCACCCCGCTCTGTCTTCTCCTCCTTGACCCTTTCTTCTTCACCCCGCCCGTCTTCTCCCCCCTCCTCCCTGACCCTTTCTTCTCCCCGCCCTGTCTTCTCCTCCCTGTCCCTTTCTTCTCCCCGCCCTGTCTTCTCCTCCTTGTCCCTTTCTTCTTCATCCCGCCCTGTCTTCTCCTCCCTGTCCCTTTCTTCTCCCCGCCCTGTCTTCTCCTCCTTGACCCTTTCTTCTTCACCCCGCCCTGTCTTCTCCTCCCTGTCCCTTTCTTCTCCCTGCCCTGTCTTCTCCTCCCTGACCCTTTCTTCTCCCCGCCCTGTCTTCTCTCCCTTGACCCTTTCTTCTTCACCCCGCCCTGTCTTCTCCTCCCTGTCCCTTTCTTCTCCCCGCCCTGTCTTCTCCTCCTTGTCCCTTTCTTCTTCACCCCGCCCTGTCTTCTCCTCCCTGACCCTTTCTTCTCCCCGCCCTGTCTTCTCCTCCTTGACCCTTTCTTCTTCACCCCGCCCTGTCTTCTCCTCCCTGTCCCTTACTTCTCCCCGCCCTGTCTTCTCCTCCTTGACCCTTACTTTTTCCCCCCACCCTGTCTTCTCCTCCCTGACCCTTTCTTCACCCCGCCCTGTCTTCTCCCTGTCTCTTTCTTCTCCCCACCCTGTCTTCTCCTCCTTGACCCTTACTTCTTCACCCTGCCCTGTCTTCTCCTCCCTGCCCCTTCTCCCCGCCCTGTCTTCTCCTCCTTGACCCTTTCTTCTTCACCCCACCCTGTCTTCTCCTCCCTGTCCCTTTCTTACCTTTCTTCTTCACCCTGCCCTGTCTTCTCCTCCCTGTCCCTTTCTTACCTTTCTTCTTCACCCTGCCCTGTCTTCTCCTCCCTGTCCCTTTCTTCCCTTTCTTCTTCACCCCGCCCTGTCTTCTCCTCCCTGTCTCTTTCTTCTCCCCACCCTGTCTTCTCCTCCTTGACCCTTACTTCTTCACCCTGCCCTGTCTTCTCCTCCCTGCCCCTTTCTTCTCCCCACCCTGTCTTCTCCTCCTTGACCCTTTCTTCTTCACCCCGCCCTATCTTCTCCTCCCTGACCCTTTCTTCTCCCCGCCCTGTCTTCTCCTCCTTGACCCTTTCTTCTTCACCCTGCCCTGTCTTCTTCTCCTTGACCCTTTTTTCTTCACCCTGCCCTGTCTTCTCCTCCCTGACCCTTTCTTCTCCTCCCCGCCCCTTCATTCTCCTCACGCACCACTTCCTTCTACTTCTTGCCCATTCCTTCTACTCTTCATTTCATTTTCACTCTTATTTCTTCAGTTTCTTTATAAATAAAGTTTTCATTTTCCCGGCATCCTTTCTTCTCCTCCCTCTGACCCTTTCTTCTCCCCGCCCCTTCATTCTCCTCACGCACCACTTTCTTCTCCTCTTCATTTCATTTTCACTCTTATTTCTTCAGTTTCTTCATAAATAAATCAGTGTCTTGGGGGAGTGGGGTGTATTAATGGTGTCTGGGTTGTGCGATTGTATTAATGTTATCCGGTGTGTGTATTATTATTATCTGGGGGATGTATTCATGTCATCTGGGGTGTGTGTAATAATGTTGTTTAGGAAGGTACATTACCGTTATCTGAGTGATGTGTATTAATGTTATCTGGCGGTGTGAGTATTAATGTTATATAGGCGGAGTGTATTAATATTATCTGGGGGATGTATTGACATTGTCTGTAGGGTGTATTAATGTTATCTGGGGTGGGTGTATTAATGTTATCTGGGGTGGGTGTATTAATGTTGCCTGGGGTGGGTGTGTTAATGTTGCCTGGGGTGGGTGTGTTAATGTTGCCTGGGGTGGGTGTGTTAATGTTGCCTGGGGTGGGTGTGTTAATGTTGCCTGGAGTGGGTGTGTTAATGTTGCCTGGAGTGGGTGTGTTAATGTTGCCTGGGGTGGGTGTGTTAATGTTGCCTGGGGTGGGTGTGTTAATGTTGCCTGGGGTGGGTGTGTTAATGTTGCCTGGGGTGGGTGTGTTAATGTTGCCTGGGGTGGGTGTGTTAATGTTGCCTGGGGTGGGTGTGTTAATGTTGCCTTGGGTGGGTGTGTTAATGTTGCCTTGGGTGGGTGTGTTAATGTTGCCTGGGGTGGGTGTGTTAATGTTGCCTTGGGTGGGTGTGTTAATGTTGCCTGGGGTGGGTGTGTTAATGTTGCCTGGAGTGGGTGTGTTAATGTTGCCTGGGGTGGGTGTGGTAATGTTGCCTGGGGTGGGTGTATTAATGTTGCCTGGGGTGGGTGTGTTAATGTTGCCTGGGGTGGGTGTGTTAATGTTGCCTGGAGTGGGTGTGTTAATGTTGCCTGGGGTGGGTGTATTAATGTTGCCTGGGGTGGGTGCATTAATGTTGCCTGGGGTGGGTGCATTAATGTTGCCTGGGGTGGGTGCATTAATGTTGCCTTGGGTGGGTGTATTAATGTTGCCTTGGGTGGGTGTATTAATGTTGCCTTGGGTGGGTGTATTAATGTTACCTGGGGTTTGTGTTTTAATATCTCGGAAGGCATATTAATGTTATCTTGGGGATATTCATAATAATTGGGAGATATATTAATGTTATATGAGTGGGTGTATTACTGTTCTCACTGGGAACTAGTAACATCCCTGAAGAATGTTGCGGGCTGAACCAATCTCCAGAGCAGCATATAAATTCACTCGGGACCAGTGACATAACTGAGTCATACCTCCCATGGCAGAGTGGTGATGAATGAGTTCAAGCAGCGATGGGGCGTGCGCCCCTAGCACAGGGAGTCATGTTGGGGGTGGTCTGGTGCTTCAGAAGCGCTGCACACGCTCCTGGGTGACATGACCATGCCCATTGTAATTTGGCCACACCCCTAACATGATGTGGCCACACCCATTTTGGAGGAGGGGGCATGTCGTGTACTGATTGACAAAACTTGGCTGCCACCACTGTGTGTAGGTAACATGTACATTTTAAAGACAGTGTATCGCTTGTAAAACAATACATTAAAATGAATAAACGCAACTGGTGATTAAAATTACAAAAAGTATATCTTGATCACAGTATCCCTTAAACAATTGATGTTACTGTAGTGTGTCCATTGGTCATGTCTAAGGAAACATTGCCCTCATCCTGCAGTTTGTGTATTATGTATATGTAGAGTATTACTGCATGTATTGGCATGGAAACATTCTATAAGTAGAATGTTATGTAACCAATGAGAGACAAACAAGGAAACCATTTCTTTTGCAGAAGGCCAGAGTACAACCCTCACTGATCTGGACTCTGTCAATCAAACTTCCTATAGTTTTTCTATGTTATCGGTTGCTACACAAACATTACAAAATTATTTTTAAATAAATGACACTGTTTGATGGCTACAACTGTTATCTCATTTAAGTTGTCCTTAGTTAATGTTGTGGTTTAATGTTAATTAAATGAAATGTTAGTACATGACCTCTACGGTCTTTGCTGGAATAAGTATGTGAACCTTTATATTTAGGATGTGAACGCACCTCTATTAGAGGCAAGTACTTCAACCAGCTAATTCCTATACCTGTTAGTTAATCTTTTACTTTAGCTCGGAGGTATTTCAGTCCATTCCTATTTCCAGAAATGCTTTTAATTTGATTTTTGTGTTGCGCATTACACACATTAAAATTATATTTGACTTTATCTCTGACATTACAGACATTTCAGATATTCTTTTGTAGATTTACATGTGTGTTTATGGTTGTTAACATCGATTATTTTGTTACATTGCAACCTGTCAGGGGTGGGATATATTAGGCAGCATCTAAAACAGACAGTGCTTGAAGTTGCTGTGTTGGAAGCAGGAAAAATGGGCAAGCGTAAGGATCTGAACAATTTTGACAAGGGCCAGATTGTGAGGGCTAGAGGACTGGGTCAGAGCATCTCCAAAACATAGATCTTGTGGGGTGTTCCCGGTATGCAGTGGTTAGCACCCAGCAAAAGTGGTACAAGGAAGGACAACCAATGAATTGGTGATAAGGTCATGGGCGCCCAAGGTCAGGGGAGCGAAGACTAGCCCGTCTGGTCCAATCCCACAGCTAGTGTAGCAGAAATTGCTAAAAAAGTTAATGCTGCCTATGATAGAAAGATGTCAGAACACACAGTGCATCGCAGCTTGCTGTGTATGGGGCTGTGTAGCCACAGATCGGTCAGGGGTCCATGCTGACCCCTGTCCACCACCAAAAGTGCCTACAATGAGCAAGTAAGCGCCAGAACTGGACCGTGGAGTAATGGAAGAGGGTGGCCTGGTCTGATGAATAATGTTCTCTTTTACATTATGTGGATGACTGGGTGCATGTGCCTAGTTTACCTTGGGGAAGAGGCAGGATGCAAGTCGACGTAGGCAGTGTGATGCTCTGGACCATGTTCTGCTGGAAAACCTTGTGTCCTGGATTCATGTGGATGTTACCTTGACACGTACCACCTACCTAAACATTGTTGCAGACCAAGTGCACCCCTTCATGGCAGCGGTATTCCCTGATGGCAGTGGCCTCTTTCAGCAGGATAATGCGTCCTGCCACACTGCAAAAATAGTTCAGGAATGGTTTGAGGAACATGACAAAGAGTTCAGGGTGTTGACTTGGCCTCCAAATTCCCCAGATCTCAGTCTGATGGAGCATCTGTGGGATGTGCTGGAAAAACAAGTCTGAGCCATGGAGGCCTCCACCTCACAACTTACAGGACTTAAAGGATCTGCTGCTAACGTCTTGGTGCCAGATACCACAGGAGACCTTCAGAGGTCTTGTGGAGTTCATGCCTCAACGGGTCAGAGCTGTTTTTTTGGTGGCATGATGGGGACCTACACAATATTAGGCAGGTGGTTTAATGTTGTGGCTGATCAGTGTATTTTCCTAGTGATTTAATGTTTGCAGATTGAGTTATACGCTGTGTTCTCATGAATATTGGTGCAACCCTTAAAATGTCGGCCTCCACTGTGCGTTGGTGACAGGTACACTTTAAGCTGAGAGCTAGAACATTTCCTCTTTAGGTAAAAACCCGTTATCATTCCCTATTTGTCAGTTGTATTTCCATTGCATTAACGCACACAATGTCATTGGTAAATCACAAAACGTCCATGAAATCTAATTACGCTTTGTAAATTTCTCTTGCACAATACAGTGACTTCTCGCCTTCTCCAAGGTTACGCTGACAGCTGGGTGCAGAATGCAACCCAAGATCTGCTTACAAACAGGAGACCTAATTTTGTGTTTCTAATCACTCATCCCCTCAGCAATCACCCCAGATGTGTGGGGTTTTTTTCTCCCTTGGTTAAAATGAGTTCTTCTGAGTTCACATTAGACAGAATCGCAGTCTGATCCAGACTAAATTGGAAGATATTGATTGGGGGAGCAGTCACAGCACCTAATTTGCAGCAAATTGATGAAATATCCTCTCGCTGTCTTTGATCCTGTAGCAGAATTGTGAAACTCAATCTCGGCAGCTGGGAAAGGAATTTGCAGGCTGGTTCCAGAGAAGTGCAACAAATGACAAGATTGTGTGGAAGGTTATTTAAATCCCTGTTCGGCAATTAAGGGGCATTTGTGAGACAGAAGCAGAATCCCTGGGGGGAGGAGGAGCGTCTAACGTGTCCGCCATTCTGACTACACGCTTTGGAACATTTTAATTAGTGTTTTTATTGGTGTAATGGGATTATAATTACAGAGTCAGAATATTGATGCCATAGAATTATTAGTCGAGAGTTAATTAGTATTATCCTTTTAGTTACATAGTGTCAAAATACTGTATTCCGCAGCGAAGCACAATCAAACAGTTTCATTCAGGCGGCACCAAGCCCTGCCCCAGTGGAGTTTGCAATCTAATTTCCCGACCACAGTCACACATACACCAGCAATTTAGTAAAATGGCAATTAACCTACCTATATCTTTGAACTCTGCAAAGAAACCGGCAAAATCTATTGACCAGTGCGGTCACCTCCTGACTTGGATGAGTCCATTGATAGGCTTATGGGGTCTGAGACATGGGCTCCCATTATAGTCTGTTGCCGCTGGCCCCTAAGACAGAAGCTAAGAATGGTCATCTTTCCAATCTCAGCAATACCTCAAAAATTTCATTGCAATTAACCGGCGTTGTAACAAAACGAGTGTGGTAACACTGTAACCATCCTATTCCTCATTTCTCACATCATGTGGATTATAGCAAGTACTTTTTATACCCTTGCTTTTGTCCCCCATCTCAAGACTACAACTGCAATGTTTAATTACATGTGGATAAGGGGACATTGTAGCTCATTGTAAATATGTATATTGTTTATTGTATATTAGTGATGTGGCAGTGAGGTTGTTATTCATTGTCCTTAAAGTTAAGCCAGGGGGCTATGAGTAGGGATCAGATTACAAGATACTGGGGGGGTTGTTCATTCTGTGTTTTGATTGCTGGAAGGTGCAAGGTCTGGCTTTGAGTTGTCGTTCTCTACCAGAGTCTACATATGCAGCTGAGAGAGATCCATGGGTCGTCAAGTCTGGACAGCCAGGTGACTGTAACGCCTTAAGCTAGTTGGGTAAGGGACAGATGATGTGAAAAAACTGCCTGGCATTTATTTACTGTGTGTAGACAATAATCTAGTGATTATTTTTATTACAATACATGTATCGCTTTACATGTATTGCTCTGACTGTATTTTCCTGTGTGACCAATAAGAACCTAAGAAGGTACTGGGTAGGCTTCCCTGGCCTAGGAAGGTACCGTGATTGGCCAGCCAGTGTGAAGTGGGTAGAATTAAGCCAGAAAATCCGGTATTTTCACAGGCATGCACAGGTGATGCCACCAGTGAAACAAGTGATTGTGACTATTCACACTTTTCAACCTTGTAACTTTTTAAAACTTTTTCTACTTTTTGTTTAAACTTTTTTTTCTGACTTTTGTAGTTTCTCCTGTAACTCACCATGGCGTGACGCAACATCCCACTCAACGTTATCGCTAGTCATTTTTTAGATTGGTACTCTCACCTTTACAAAATTGTATTTATTTTATTTTTGACTTAGCATGTTCATACTTCATATATCAATTAAAATTGATATTCATTCAGGAATGTAAAACCACGGCCGAAATTACCACTAGGTGAACCTAGGTGGTTGCCGAGGGCGTCAAGGGATAGGGTGATGGGGCATCTAGGGCACCCCCAACCCACACCAGGGCCCTGTGTACAACAACTTTAATACAGTCATGAGATCAATTTCCAACCATGGCCTTATCTGTGTGTAGTTTGTATGTTCTCTCCGTGTTCGCGTGGGTTTCCTCCCACACTCCAAAAACATACTGGTAGTTTAATTGGCTGCTGGCAAATCTACCCCTAGTCTTTGTGTGTGTGTTAGATAATTTAGACTGTAAGCTCCAATGGGGCAGGGACTGATGTGAGTGAGTTCTCTGTACAGCGCTGCGGAATTGGTGGAGCTATATTAAATAAATGGTGATGATGATAAGACTCTTACCTAGGAGAGATCTTGCTTTAGACAGCAGAAAGGACTATACAGAAAGGTGTACAATCTTTTGGATGTTTTATATTATCCCATCAAACTTGGCTAAATCATTCCCCAGCCTGTAATACCTGTGAGTTACAAACGTGTTATTGGTTTATATCAGTGTTTATGGCATCTCATCCAAGACGTTCAAAGTCTGGAAAGGTCATGTTGTCCGAACGCATATTGTCCTTTTTATCTCCCATAAGATCCCATCTTTAGTCTTACGTTTTTTTTATTTTACTTCATCAGCTTCTGTGAAAAGTGTAATTCAATTTTCTATAGAAATTCTATGTCCCCGAACCCTTTATCTCTATGTTGCTTTCTGGCAGGCACCAAACTGTCACTCACAGACTTCGGACACCAAAATGTATATGTCGCACAGAGCCGTTAGTCATTGTTCAGTCTTCTCTTCTAGCCATTGATCTACAGAACAGAGCGATTCATAGGTTAAGATATTTATGTGTTCTCCAAAAGATGAAGAGACAGCTACATGGAGAAATGACAGAAAAAAATTAAATACAACAAAATATTATATCAAAAGCAATATAACACAATAAGGCAGTTTTACAGTAGAATACCATCTATAGGCATACTGTTTCACCCTTACTGGGGTGCATCAATGCAAGACAGCGGTATTCTATACAGGATGATAATCTTATGGTTTATTTATGGCAAACAGCAGACTTTCAGATCATCATATCTTTAGATTGAGAACCCGATATAACCAGGTGCTGGCCTTTATCGTTATGGGACTTTTATTTAATGCTTCTTTTGATAACTTTCCAGTTATTTAAACAGAAGAAACACAAATATAATGTTATAGCAATATTTTTTATTTTTTTTCAATTAAGTGTTTTTCTTATTATATATATTTTTATACATTAACAAAACTAACAAAGCAGTCAAAACAATGACTGTCAACAAACAAACATCACATAATATAAATGAAAGGCATTATAATCTGCAAACTTTTCATTCGTGCCCTGTCTAGGATTATTAAAAATAAGAATAAACAGCAGAGAGATGTATTATAATCGCATCACATTTCAGTTTAGAATATACAAATACCGTAATATGCAGAATACATACAAAAAACAAAATTTATAGACATACAAAACTACAGCAAGGGTATCCGTGGGTTTAATTTAGTAAACTGGGTCTCACCATTGACAGGTCCTGGCAATGTTTAATACAATATATTAATTTCAGTAATGTTAAGTTTATTACTGGAATTACCCAGGATGCGTGAATTTCTGGATAAACAGTTTTTCATCATTTGGAGTACCTTGCCTAAAATATTCTAATTTACATGTGTTACCACACACTGCTCCTTTGCATTTCTGGTCTTATTGAATGATTTAGCAGTGCTCCTCGCAGTGACTGCAGAAGGAATGTCTATGGGACCATGTCTGGGTGTGACATTGTATTTACTTTGCTTTTTGGTTTGCAGAGCTTTCTGGAAAATGTATGTATATATTTTAATTTAGGAGTACAGAGGCTTTATATGATTATGTTTGTATATTTACAATTTAAGGAAAACACAGAATATTCACTGTTGGGGGTTAAAAAACTCTACTAGGCTCCCCCGCACATGGGAAGATGTCAACAGAACAGATGTTTCAGGGCAACCGATAAAGTTTCTGATGTGAGCGATTCTGAAGGACCCCAGAATAACTAACAGAGGGAGAGGGACACAGCGGGGTTTAATCTGAGTCCGTATTGATTTGTGTTTGATGACTGATAGAGCTCCTATTACAAGAAATAGGGATTTGGATCAGACTGGTATTTTAAGGACATGGAACGTTGGAGTCTGCAGTAATGTAATTTCGGGGGATCAGGCTGGAAAATAGTTGTCTGCTGATGTTCAGGAATTAAAGAGTGACGGCCAATTCTGGGACTATTCTCCAGCAATGATTGACCAGTGGCTGATGCTACCGCTATCTGCATCCGACTTCCCTTGCGTCACTATGATGATTAATATTATTATTACCATTTATTTATATAGCGCCACTAATTCCGCAGCGCTGTACAGAGAACTCACTCACATCAGTCCCTGCCCCATTGGCGCTTACAGTCTAAATTCCCTAACACACAGACACACAGACACTAGGGTCAATTTGTTAGCAGCCAATTAACCTATCAGTATGTTTCTGGAGTGTGGGAGGAAACCGGAGCACCCGGAGGAAACCCACGCAATCACGGGAAGAACATACAAACTCCACACAGATAAGACCATGGTCGGGAATTGAACTCATGACCTCAGTGCTGTAAGGCAGAAGTGCTAACCACTAAGCCACTGTATTGCCCACTGATGAGCACTGGTAACAGCCAAAAAGGAGATATGGAGTTGATGACTAATGTCATGTTGGTATCATGTGCCATTTGGATAGGTAAAGGGCAGGTTCCTTAGATGCAACCTGGAAAAAAATACATTTAGGTTTGTTTTTTTTAAATCAATTCTGCCCCCTGGGGTGTGGGAGGGGAATGGTAAACATATACGGGTGTATTTAGGAGCAGCCATGGGTGCGTACAGTCTATGAATATCCCAATATGTATAGTGGGAACTGATATATGGGGATAGGTTGCAGGGTGTCTGACCCTTGAATGTTTTACTAAACCCTCCTTATAGAATGCAATATAGATACACCACAAACCTGCTATTTTCAGCTGCGGAATGTTTGTGTGAACAAAGACTTTTTCACTTTCACACTAATCGTGTCCTGTCCAGTGCAGTACCATAGATTGTTGGGGCCCCTGGCAGCTCATTGGAATGGGCTCCATTTAAAAAATACTAGGCTGGTTTTTATATTGCATTAAATATTCTGAACTGGAACTATAACATAAGCTATATACATTATGAATGTATTGCAAGAATTTTATCACTATCGTCAACCAATCACGATTTGTAGCACACAATTAAATAGATATCAGCGATGGGAAAGGGGAGTAACCTTTTTATAATGTTAGTGTATCGTTGAGACAGCGTAGTGACAATAACTGGAGTTTTAAAATATAAACACAGCAATAAATTAGTTGGTATTATCTACACTTACTGAGCCAGGGAGTCCAAACCCGCGAAACCAGGAGTATCTATGCCCAGGAAATGGTAACAGTTGCTAAATTCTTAAAAATTTGCAAAATTGACCGCTTTCAAACATAAATAACACATGTTGTCCAATTTCGTCTACTTGCATAAAAAAATGATTGAGTTTGTGTGCTCTCCCTGTGTTTGTGTGGGTTTCCTCCAGGTGCTCCAGTTTCCTCCCACACTTCAAAACATACTGGTAGGTTAATTGGCTGCTAACAAATTGACCATAGTCTGTCTGTGTGTGTGGGGGGGGGGGGGGGGGATTTAGACTGTAAGCTCCAATGGGGCAGGGACTGATGTGAGTGAGTTCTCTGTACAGCGCTGCGGAATCGGTGGCGCTATATAAATAAATGGTGATGATGATTGTACATTAAATCAATATGTAACTGTCATAAAAGAACTTATTTAATGACACCATAGCCTCATCAAGTGGGCAGAGCAAGGTGCATCATGGCACTAATTTCCCCCCAATCACGTCCAATCTCACTCAGTGCCTACCTTTTAGGCTGATCTGAAATAATTGCCCACTTTCCTGGAAGTCAGCGAGGTCTCGCCCTCTTGATATATATATATAACTATATGATGTACAATGTAACAATAGTATATATAATTATAATGTAAGCTCATATCCTGACTCCGCAACACTGTTGTGGCGTAATATCGCTTGGTAATGTTACTGTAGCCATTAACTAAGTTTCTCTTTGGCATTGTGTCAACTGAGCTGTAGTTCCCTAGTGAAATATCTGGCACAGAGGTTTATTGTAACATTGTAAAAGGACACATAGCTGTAAGGAACATGGGTAGAATCTAGGGGCAACATGTGCAGCATCTATTAAGCAACGGATCTAATGTTCCCCACAGGCAAAGGATTAACATCCCGACACAAAGTGCTCTATATTTATCAAATAATACTGAGAGTGCATTATGGAGCCTAGTTACAGAACGAATGTCAGAACAAAACTAGAAACCTCTTCACTAAGCAACTTAGAATTGGCCTCTGACCTTAGTACATTTACACTTATTGCCATACCTCTAAATTGTTGTTTCGTAAACATTTCAGCATCCATCAGACTTATTATGATGGTCATTTATCTTTTCAGAGCAGATTGGGGGGCCCGGGAGGTTACAGCGACCGGCCCCTACCCAAGTTTTGCTATAGGGCCCGACGGTGCACTCTTCCTCTTTCCCCCGGAACCACCAGATTTGCAGGCATGAGAGCCACGGAGTTCGGCTAAGCTGATCTTACATTGTGCTACAGTTAACACAAAGCTGATCGTAGAAAATAAACATTTCGATACGCCGTAGAGGAAGCTTTGAATTTTCCTGGATGGCAGAACAGCTTCACTTACTCAGAAAATCATTTGGAAGTATTTTAGTGCAGAGGTTCCATCCAGCAACTGCTGAAAGTGCATAAATATGCAGATCAGATTATTAGACCCATTGATCACATTCTAAATGCCTAATAAATGCCTCTTACATTTGGTTTGAAGATGCACTTTTTCTTTTTTTGCTCCTTTAATTCAACATTACTCCCACTAACCAGAGAAGGAAACGGTTTCATTGAGAGTTAGTACTCAGTTGCAAAGGTCTTTGGTAGCGCAGCTTAATGCTGAGCACACATAGGCTGATCATGCAGCTTCATACTTCAACATACAATGTACATATGAACATACAACATGCAACATCAAAATATCTCCCAACTCGGCAACTCCGTTCTACACAAGATCTGCGTCTCTCATCCACTCTCATTACATCCTCCCATTCCCGGTTACAGGACTTTTTTTTGGGCTGCACCCACTCTATGGAATTCTCTCCCTCACACAATAAGACTCTCCTCTGGTCTACAAACTTTCAAGCGTTCTCTGAAAACCCACCTCTTCAGACAAGCTTATAATATTCCTCAACCACCCTCATAACCTCACCGCCTTTAGCCTGTTACACAATTTCACACAAGACAACTACCCCTTGACCAACATTGTTGTGTGACAGGATCATTTAGCTTATGAGTCACTTTTACCTTTGCAGTCTGGCTGGGCCAATATGCAAAATGTAGACTTAACCTCGTGTCAAACTCCCATTGTCCCATAGATTGTAAGCTTGCGAGCAGGGCCTTCTCACCTCTTGTATGTTTGTCCCCAATTGTAAAGCGCTATGGAATATGTTGGCGCTATATAAATAAATGATGATGATGATGATGAATGTTCGATCTTTGTCTTGTGGGGCAGTGTGTGGTCACACCACATCAGGGGTGTGGCCATATCTTATTGGGGATACGCCACGACCCGCCTGCCAGGCATTGCTACAACCACCAGTGATAGGGGCACGTCAGCTGTTTGTGACTCTGAGCAGGTCATGCCTAACTACTGCCTCTAGACAAAGTCCTGCTTACAGTCAGGACAACTGGGAGGTATACTGCTGGATCATGTGCTAAGAGACAGGATTCATTCACAATTTGGCCACTCAAGAACAGATGTTGGAGAGATGACCCGACTTGGCTGGGATTGTCCAGGCTTCTTGCTGGATCTCCGGATACAGTTGTCCTAAGATGTCTGTGCAATCTGAAATTGTCCAGTTTTTGCCATCAACAAACAGTTTGGGGCAGTGGTGTGATTAATGTTTCTCAAATGCCAGGAGATGGGAGACATAGAAAAATGCTCACACTCACAGAGAATGCAATATAGACTATGCTATAAACAGACTGCAAATAACATTAATACAAAATATAAAAATGGTAGCATTTCATACATCTGTTTTATATTCCACTTTGTTTTCATGCACCCTATATCAATACCAGGCAATAACTGTAATAGTGGGATTAAACCCTAACGCTCAGCTGTTTGCAGCGACCTCTTATCCAGCAGTCAGAGCGAGATTTATTTTTAGGTCTGTGAGAAATATAAAATGCTTGTTTCTGGTTTTTTAAAGGATTTAAAACCACCGAATGGGACTGAATATCTGCATTTTACCGGTCGACTGAACCATTCATTTCTATATCATCTGTTTCCCAAACCTTCCTTCTGCTCCAGTTATTAATGTCATTCTTAACCACAATCCTCTTCCATTATTTAAATAAAAGGCCCAGTCAGGTGTATCCTTACCCCGTAATCATTTCAGATTCCGCATTCTGTTGCAGTAACCCCTTCAGCACCAGAGTGCTTGAATGCATTGCAAAACCAGCTGCACAGAACCAAAGGGGTTAAACAGCGAAATGGAACTAGATTGAAATACTTGTAAAGGAAATTATAAATGAGTCAATGTATGAATATTATTATTTTTTTATTCATTAGGCACGCACACATACAGGTACTCCTGTGATTTCATATTAGCTAAAACTTGTAGAGGGTCTACCTCTTGCTTTACAGCTGGTGTAAAAATACTTGACTATGTTAGTGGCTCATGCATAATTGTCATTTTGTTTATTGGAGGCAGTACAGTACGTGTTGTGTTTTATACTAGGAGTTCCTTGTGATATTCGCTATAGGGCTGAAACCCAGTGTTTTTATTTTACATTTCTGATTAATTGATTTTATACATTGTGGGCAAGCTTCATCAAGGAACGTAAAATCAATGCAATCAGAGGTTTTTTTTTTACATTGGATGGAAATTGCAACATAGGTACGGCTGTATTCAAGTACAACCGACTCTGAAGAAGTGTTTCTAGTTGAATACAGATACTTGCCGCATACAGACGGACACAACACACTTCATGATACTCGATAATGCCTATGTGCCGGATAAATCCCATCAGAATGCACAAAAAAATTTAAACACCTGTTAATAATTAATAAAAATACATTAAACATTTTATTTTTTTTCATTATTTTTCTTACATGAAATATATATATATATATATATATATATATATATATATATATATATATATATATATATATATATATATATCAGAATGTTATTAACCACTGGACATGATCATAATACAATTCTATTACACTCTATACAGACATAGGACACTACACCCCCAACATGACCTGACCACTGGACATGATCATAATACAATTCTATTACACTGTATACAGACATAGGACACTACACCTCCAACATGACCTGACCACTGGACATGATCATAATTCAATTCTATTACACTGTATACAGACATAGGACACTACACCTCCAACATGACCTGACCACTGGACATGATCATAATACAATTCTATTACACTGTATACAGACATAGGACACTACACCTCCAACATGACCTGACCACTGGACATGATCATAATACAATTCTATTACACTCTATACAGACATAGGACACTACACCCCCAACATGACCTGACCACTGGACATGATCATAATTCAATTCTATTACACTGTATACAGACATAGGACACTACACCTCCAACATGACCTGACCACTGGACATGATCATAATTCAATTCTATTATACTGTATACAGACATAGGACACTACACCCCCAACATGACCTGACCCCTGGACATGATCATAATTCAATTCTATTATACTGTATACAGACATAGGACACTACACCTCCAACATGACCTGACCACTGGACATGATCATAATACAATTCTATTACACTCTATACAGACATAGGACACTACACCCCCAACATGACCTGACCACTGGACATGATCATAATACAATTATATCAGAGTCCTTAAAGATATAGGACACTATTCTGAGCATCCTGATCTTGGTCACAGCCATAGATATATTTTGTGAGCCACTCAGTAAATTACGGAGTCATCTGTGACATCATTAGGTTGAGCAAAACCTGTTTACTCTTTAGGTGTATATATATAAATATAGGCTGGAGTTATGAGTTTTCATTTAAAACATGGGCAAAATATTTGAAGATTACATCCGTACTTAATTTATTATTTCTTTCTGCCAGAGTGGGAAATACAATCCCCCCCCCCCCCCCCTCCCAACCCCATGCTGTGATTGATAATGTTAGGCAGTCAGAACAGTGACCAAACACTAATTTGCAGCCTGGCTCTGCTCTGTCTCTCATAAAATTGCCGGACCTTAGGCTATTGCTCGGTTCAGGCTAAGGTAAATTAGGTTTTCCTCTCTTCTCCATTTCTTCTATTTACAAACCGCTGTGTCCAAATGTATTTCCTTATCGCTAAAAATGTAATTAAAAAACAATACCTATCCAGTGTTCTGTCATATCGTGTATAAGGTCGGAATATGTAATAACACAGCCTTATTAGAGTCATTATATAGAGTATTTTCATTTATTTGTGCCGTGCGGAGGAGTACGTTGGTAATTATTCTGTTTTGTTTTTTATAAATAACTTTGTGTTGAAAAGGCACTTCAGATGGCTTGTGTTACTGTTGTATGTAGCGTATACTGCCATGTAATCTAGAGGAAACCGTTCTGCACAAATGTTAGATACACACATTGGATAAATCATATGGGAAAGTTTTAATAATGAGGGCAGCGTGCCCTTAAGCTATATGAAAGAAAATACAAGAGGATACAACCTGCATGGTATGCTGGTAGTAGATAAAAGCTCTGTAAAAGCTGTCAAGTTTGGGACAACAGGGTACTTAATCATAGTGTCAATCCAACCCGTCAATCCAGCCCTGTCTACTTTACCATACTTCATTCAGTTGAGATTAAATGTATCTGCTTTTCCCTTACAGAAAAGCTCATGTACAAAGCTGCAGACTTGCAGGCCCATAGAGCAAGTGATGTATTGTGACGTCAATTGTTGTGCAACTACGTCCATCTTTATGAGAAGCGCATGGATTTGTACGTCAACATGGCGGTGTTTCCACTTTGCCTCTTCTGATTGGAAGAGCTGGGTTTTTTTTCGTTGAATGTGAGCAAGACATATTTGTGCTCCTCCTATTGCGTCCACGTGCAAAAACTAGATTCTTTTTTTGAGGGACAAGATACTTAAAAGAGATTCAGAGGGGGGATTCAATTTCCTGCGATGTTCTGAGGAACATTACGGCTGCGCATTTTTACCGTTCATACAGTAAAAATTTCCACCCATATTTCTGTGACGAAAAAAATCTACGCGAGGTGTCTCATTACTGTTCCGGAGACACCTAGAGCTGACTTTATAGAATTGAATCTTCCCCAAAGGGTGGAGAGAGCACATTTTGGGGGACTTTTTCTCTCCGCCGAAAGACTTTTACATTTATTTGGGTGTGACAGAGATTGCGCTTCAACCAATAATTTCAGCAGGACCCCTATCGTACCCTCTACGTGTATTTTTGGGTGCATTTTTACAGATATAGAAAAAACATTCAATTGAGCAAAAGTGACAAAGACAGTCCTGATGTCTTCTCATTCTCATGGTTAAATAATAGGTAGACTCTGTCTGTGTGTGTCTATGTGTATATTAGGGAATTTAGACTGTAAGCTCCAATGGGGCAGGGACTGATGTGAGTGAGTTCTCTGTACAGCGCTGCGGAATTAGTGGCGCTATATAAATAACTGATGATAATAATAGACTAAAAGGAATATTTCCAGTTCATAAATGCCCCCCAGTGTTTGGAAATAGGAACAAAAAACATGTTGAATATATGAATGTTGTTTCATACAGAGGTGCATATACAAACTTTCTGCATCAATTGATAAGAACCTCACATGACTACTATACTGTTGGAGACCCTGCTCCTTCCACTATATAACTCTCAGTCTGTGACTTACTGCTGCCTCCATTCCCCTCCTCACATCATGTCACTGCCCCTGTCACATGCAGCCCTGTCCTCACTAACACATCACTCATCTCCTGATATACTCTGTGCTGCTGGAGGACCCTGCTCCTTCCACTATATAACTCTCAGTCTGTGGCTTCCTGCTACTTTGTTCTATTTCCACCTGCTTTGTTGTGGACATCCCATACGTGCATAAGATGAATATTGAATACAATAAGGTGCTCGGACCCTAGTCCATACGTTCCAACTGTCCCAATATCGTCTGGACAGTCCTGATTTGTGGACCCCTAAAAGGATACGATTTTTGTGAAAATAGAGTTTTGTCCCAAAGGGGGTGTTTTTGTGCAGAGAGGGGCGGGTCTGGGTGTATTTGGGGTGGGGCTTATTTAATCCCGAGTTTGCATGTTTGAATGTTTGCAGGTATGTCCTAGTCAAACACTTTTTATTAAGAAAATTCTAAATCATGCAAACATTTACCTATGCTCGATTAAATGAGCCCAGCTATGTAAAAAAAAGGTAATGATTTCATCTAATATTTTAGCTAACAGTTCTTTACCTTTTCTTACAAAATGTGGATAATGTCCAGCACCTCCGGAGGGATAAAATGGGTTAATGTGTTGTTGTGTCGTGCGGACACATTCCTAGCACTCTCAGGAGGCCGGTGGCATTTTGTGTCTGTATTTTGAGGCGGTGAAGGAGATATCTGTACTGCCAGCGCTCGCTGCGCACTGTCACAACGCTGTGTTTACTTCCACTCAGCCATCCCACAGTGGTACTGCCCTCAGGTAAGAGCAGACTAGTCAAATATTGATAGGCTGCCCTCAGCATCGTAGCCAAAAAGTAAATTGTTCCAACTTCTGCTGAGTGCACACAGAGGTGACAGAGAGGAGATGTTATTTCTGTTGGAACTAAGGAATTTATTCAGGTTCTGAACATCATCTGAGAACCACTTTACCCTCCTTATACACACTCCTTATCTACCCCTCCTTATATACCCTCCTTATCTGCCCCTTATATACCCTCCTTATCTACCCCATATACACGCTCCTTATCTACCCCTCCTTATATACCCTCCTTATCTACCCCTCCTTATATACCCTCCTTATCTGCCCCTTATCTACCCCTTATATACCCACCTTATCTACCCCTTATACACGCTCCTTATCTACCCCTCCTTATATACCCTCCTTATCTACCCCTTATACACGCTCCTTATCTACCCCTCCTTATATACCCTCCTTATCTACCCCATATACACGCTCCTTATCTACCCCTCCTTATATACCCTCCTTATCTACCCCTTATACACGCTCCTTATCTACCCCTTATACACGCTCCTTATCTACCCCTTATATAACCACCTTATCTATCCCTCCTTATGTACCCTCCTTATCTACCCCACATATACCCTCTTTATCTATCCTTATCTACATCTTATCTACCCTCCTTTTATACCCTCCCTATCTACCCCTTTTATACCCTCCCTATCTACCCCTTATATACCCTCCCTATCTACCCTTTATATAACCACCTTATCTACGTTTTATCTACTCTCCTTACCTACCCCTTTCTACACTCCTTATACCCCTTATCTACCCCTTATATGCCGCTTATCTACCCTTTGTCTTTCCTTATGTAAAGTATCAGGCCCTGTTTGAACAATGGCAGGAGCTACATTCAGAACTGCAGCGTGTGAAAGTTATTTGCTGCAGACGTCTATTGTGACACAAGGTGCAGGTAAACCTGAGGAATCAACGTCCACAGCTGTCAGTCGTGGTCAGGGCCACCTTAACAACAGTATGGGCCCCCGGGCACAGCAGTGCACCGGGGCCCCTATATATAAATATATAAGTAAAAAAAAAAAAAAGAGGATATATATACCCAACTTAAACGATCCATACAATTTCAACTATAAAAGTAAAGTCATTTTTTTTTTTTTTTCAAATCCCCCTCTTAACTTACCTTTCAATCGCGATAAGTTGAATCCACTTCTGTACTTCGTCGCTGTGCTCCCCCATGCTGTGCTCGCAGTGAATGTCTGGCGTGATGACGTCAACACGCCCGACATTCACTGCGAGCGCATCACGAGTGTCTCAGAGCAGATCTCGTCCCGTTGCCTAGTAAAACAGGACGGGGCAACGGGACGTACTTCCGGGTTCGCCGGGGCGCGAATGCGCAGAAGGCTCGTGTACCATTGCTAGGCGACAGGACGCTTCTTTACTCGGCATGCCAGCAGTCAGGTGCACCTGACTGCCACAATCTTCCTCCACCTATCAAGGGCCAGGTTAGGATATATAAGGCACCTCCTCCCATATGTCTGTGCCAGAGTATTGGTTTCACCAACTCCAGCGTGCTTTATTCTGTTCCCTTGCTCCTGTTATTTGTATATTGGTTCCTGACTCCTGGCTTGTTCCTGACCTTTCTCTTTGTTCTGCGATTTGACCTTTAGCAAAGTGCTGATTGCAGTAAGTGAAAAGGAATGTGTAGTTGTCAGTGTTGATCGTGCACTGCCACCTGTTGTCTCTAGCTGGTATTACAGCAGATTCTCACAAAATGCACCTTTTTCTGCCCCTTCAATCTCAATGAAATAATCACATCTTGCAATCCTCCTTTGAAAGAAACTGTATTTATAGTGTTGGCAAAAAGGGCACAATTTCCGTCTAACTTAAAACCTGATACAACCCTTTGGAAATTGCATGAGGCAGCCTGGGACAGAGAACTTGGGATATCGCTGGACAATGAGGAATTGTCCTTCATTAAAAACTGGCTGCTAAAGCCTCTATTAGTGTTGGGATCTATGAGAATTCCGATGGTTGAAGACAAGATCCACCATATTTATTCTTTGTCATCTGATCATTGTTGGAGAAATTGTGGCAATGTTGGCACTTTCCTCAATATATGGTGGGAATTCCCTTTACCAGCGTTTCTTGAACACCCCTGTCATCCATACTGAGGAGGTTAACTGATTTCTAAATACATAATGATCCATCCGCACTCCTCCTAAAACAGACCCATAAAGTCCATAATCCAACTCAGCAATTCTTTGTAACTATTTAAAGAGCCAGAGAGTGAGGAAGCCCCCTCCACCCTCGAGATCTGCTCTGATAAATCATATATGGCATGTTTCCTCCATTGAAATTATTACAGGCTTAATCAATGACCAAATATCATAAAACCAATCCAATATCACGTCTCCCCAAATCCAGGCATTAGCTAAGCTTACCCCATAAGGCTTCCTCCCTCATTTCCATCCTTCCCCCATTCTTCCGCTTTACTTCCCTCCCCACCCTCATTCTAGATCCCCAGAAAGAGAACACTCTGCATTAATAAGTATTCAGAGGACATAACTTGCAGGAACCCGTTTTTGCATAGGTCCCAGATGTATAACTCTTTGAGTGGAGTTCCCACTCTAGTATTATGTTCTACTCTCTTTGTTGAGCACATTGAATACTTTTTGCATGTATTTTAACATACACACCAACGGTGGATTCTCTGGCAGCGGGAAGGGGGCGTCGCTACGGCACACTGGGGGAGTGATCATATCCTGAGTGGAGGTGGCCACACCCAGGGGATCTGTCTAGCATTTTTTGAAGGGCTAGGCTGCCCCGTTCTCTTGTCCCCCTCCCCTTATTGCCGTGCAGAGCAGCAGGGGACAAAATCTCTCCCCAACTTTGGCACCGAAAGCTGCCTCATTTTGGGAAGGTTGGGAGGTGTGATTTGAATGTTAATGTAACCTCCTTCTTCTTTTTTTCTCCTATCTAGTGATTGCAGAGTTCAATAAAAAATGTAAACTTTAAAAAAAAAAAAGTGCCTAAAAATTAGATATGTTCATTGACCCCCGTGTTTTGGTTTTGGATCTGGATTAACTTTGTGTTTTGGTTTTGGCAAAACCGCTCCATGTGTTTTTGATTTTGGTTTTGGATCTCTATTTTTTTCTAAAATCTCAATTTTTTTGGCTAAAGTCACATAATTTGGCTCTTTTTTTTGTTGTTCGTACATTATTACTAACCTCAATAACATTAATTTTCAGTCATTTCCGGTCAATTTTTGTCAAGTGACAAGAATACTGCTACCTCTCCTGTTTCTGTGTGAGCAATGGCACTGAGCAATGTCACTGGAGACTGGAGAGTGACAAGAACACTGCTACCCCTGTTTCTGTATGAGCAATGGCACTGTGCAATGTCACTGGAGACTGGAGAGTGACAAAAACACTGCTACCCCTGTTTCTGTGAGAGCAATGGCACTGAGCAATGTCACTGTAGACTGGAGAGTGACAAGAACACTGCTACCCCTCCTGTTTCTGTGTGAGCAATGGCACTGGATCTCCTATGGAATCCAAAACACGCGAGATCCAACAACGCAACAATGATGTTTCGCCTCGATTCAGATCCAACGACACGTAAAAGTACCGAGCCGGCTCACAAGCCTAGTCTGATCCCCTAAGTTCGGATGGGCTCGGTTTTCAGAAAACCAACCCGAGCATCTCTACTAAAAATATAAAACAAAATCATATAAAAAGTCACATAAAAAGACTTTTCTCCTAAAATACTGCTTTATTTATGTCTTGAATGGATCTTAAGAGCAAGGGGTCAATGAGACTGTCTTTATAACTTGTCACTTTTATGTCTTTCAAGCTTAGGGGGATGACATTTTTGCCTTTAATGTCAAAACGCCTAAGTTTTCCCTGGACTGTATAGGAAAGACCGAGAAAGAGGGCACAATAGGTGGATATTATTGCTGTAAGATATACCTAATAACAGAGAAAAATAGAAACCATATGGAATGTAAATCTGGGATTAAAAGATAGATATGTCTGAGATAGATGCAGGAAATATTTAGATGATAACGAGAAAGCTTGTGGCCATACTAAGAATGTCCTGCTGCTGTTTAAAGTCCCCTATTCCAGTTACCTGGCTTCTGAGCCATCTGATGAATAATGCAGAAAGGTCAAACAGCTTGAAGTGAGGAGAGATTCAGCTGTGGCCATTTCTACCCAAACTGAGGCTCCAAAGAGAGATAGAGGCGCACGCGGTTATCAGCCAACATCTAAATGATTCTAAAGCGTACAAGAAAGTGCAGTGAACCGCACAGCAGCATCTCTGAGGACATTCAGGAAAATGACATCAATATCGCGCTGGAATCTGTCAAGAGGTATTGGAGTGAGCAGAGAAGGAAAAGGCCACTGGTTATACTCTAACAAGGAACCTTCAGTCTCCTGGGAACTGTGGCAGAGTACCTGAAAATAGCCAATCTCCAACTGTCTGGAACAGACTTGTTTCCACTTAGTGACTGGTCCACGGGGATGACAGCCAGGCACTGAAAAGGGAAGAGGAGATATCAACTATTTTAATTGCACCATTGCTAGAGCACCAACAAGGAGTGCTTAATGCTAATATGATCATATTTTTAGTGCCTGCTGTGCATTTTGTGTTTTAGGTGTTTGCAAAAAAAAGTTTCTTTCTCCTTTTTAAAACTTTTTTTTGGGCACAAAAGAGCCAGCTCAATAGTGTTATGTCTACTAAGGTGCTGTAAGCCAAAGCCACCAATCATACATTGGATTTCATTTTCTAAACCGCATCGGAGCTACTTTGCGCACCTTGCATTGTTTTAATGAATGTGTTTGGGTGGATGATTACACCTACAGTTATCAATGTTACCGTAATTCTCTATATTCTCTATATTTCGGTACTTGTGACATACTTAGATCATTTATGATCTAAGTATGGACTGAGGGGGCAAACACATGCAAGTAGCTCTGGCTTTTCTACAACTGTGTGTGGCCGTGGTTTTATATAACCAATAATATATATTATAAACTGTTATGCCAAAGAGTTATAATCAAATCAACACCTACCAGCCACATCCAACTTCTATTCAATGCAGAGATTATTTCAGTGACCTATATACAATACAAAGAGCATTCAAGTGACCTATATTCAAAACAGAAAACCTATTCTACTAGTGAATATATAATTCAGGCAGCATTTTAGTGATCTATATACAATACAGTTAGCATTCTAGTGATCTATATACAATACAGTCAGCAAGTTAGTGATCTATATACACAATACATTCAGCATTTGAGTGATCTATATACAAAACAGTCAGCACTCTAGTGATCTATATACAATACAGGCAGCATTCTAGTGATTGATATACAAAAAGTCAGCTTCCTAGTGATCTAAATACAATGCAGAAAGCATTCTGGTTATCTATATACTATACAGTCAGCATTCTATATACAATACAGTCAGCATTTGAGTGATCTATATACAATACAGTCTGCATTCTAGTGATCTATATACAATACAGTCAGCATTCTAGTGATCTATATACAATACAGTCAGCAAGTTAGTGATCTATATACACAATACATTCAGCATTTGAGTGATCTATATACAAAACAGTCAGCACTCTAGTGATCTATATACAATACAGGCAGCATTCTAGTGATTGATATACAAAAAGTCAGCTTCCTAGTGATCTAAATACAATGCAGAAAGCATTCTGGTTATCTATATACTATACAGTCAGCATTCTATATACAATACAGTCAGCATTTGAGTGATCTATATACAATACAGTCTGCATTCTAGTGATCTATATACAATACAGTCAGCATTCTAGTGATCTATATACAATACAGTCTGCATTCTAGTGTTCTATATACAATACATCATCATCACCATTTAATTATATAGTGCCACTGATTCCACAGCGCTGTACAGAGAACTCACTCACATCAGTCCCTGCCCCATTGGAGCTTACAGTCTAAATTCCCTAACATACACATACAGACAGACAGAGACTAGAGTCAATTTTGATAGCAGCCAATTAACCTACTAGTATGTTTTTTTGGAGTGTGGGAGGAAACTGGAGCACCTGGAGGAAACCCATGCAAACACGGGGAGAACATACAAACTCCACACAGATAAGGTCGGGTTGGGAATTGAACTCATGACCCCAGTGCTGTGAGGCAGATGTGCTAACCACTTAGCCACCATGCTGCCCAATACAGTCAGCATTCTAGTGATCTATATACAATACAGTCAGCATTCTAGTGATCTATATACAATGCAATCAGCATTCTAGTGATCTATATACAATACAGTCAGCATTCTAGTGATCTATATACAATACAGTCAGCATTCTAGTGATCTATATACAATACAGTCAGCATTCTAGTGATCTATATACAATGCAATCAGCATTCTAGTGATCTATATACAATACAAGACAACATTCTTGGGAAGGAGCAATCAATGACATTATCACAGGGGGCAAGGTCTGGCCACTAGAATATTGGAGGGATTCTCCCGAAATGGCCTCAATACTCTGGTCAGCCCGAGCAGTTGCCGGATTGGCACAAACACAGAACCATATATATGCGTGGTGGCATTATATATGCAGCCAGTGCCATCCACCAATCAGGGTGCTAGGAGATATTTACTGGGTATGAGAGAAGCCTGTCAATCCCTGTAACTGTGTGGCTGTGCTGTCAGCCAATAAGGAAGCAGAGGATGTGATCATGGAGAATTTGTAGCCTGTCTCTGAGGGGTCCTGCCAAAAAAGTGCAAAAGGCACCTGCCCTCCTCCCCCTTCTAGACTTACTTTACCATAAGATCCTAAACTGAACTCTCTCCCCTTTCTGTAAGCTGCTACACTTATTGATATAATTGTAAGTTCCAGCTTCCCCAGGGTCCTATGGCTCCTTCATCTGACTATAATGTGCTTGTAGTAAAACCAGCTTTCTAGAAATTAAATGCAGGACTCTTAGGTTTTATGGGACGATAACAGGTCCACTTTCAGCTGTTTCCATGATAAATAATAATACTGTTCCCCAGGCGTCCTCTCTCCATGTCTATCATAGAAAGGCTTCTGAACCAACCAGAGTTCAGACTGCTCAGACGTCGCTGTCCGGAGTGCTGAAGAGGAGAGAATCCCCCAGCACAGAGTCACACTGATCCCTCATGGTTAGAGATCTCCCTGAATGCTCGCTCCTACTGTGCTGTGGTACTAATGGATTCATCAAATGCCTCCTCAGACAAATTAGATGGAAATCGCATATTAGCAATTATGTGTTTTGCCGCTTGCAGCTCTCCATAGAGATGAGGCAGGATAGGAGCTGCTGGTGTACGGTCTCTTGTATAGCCGCTAATGCATTGCATATATTAATATATACAATATGCAATGTAATTACACAGAGTTAGAATCCCTTTCTCCAGTTAGTGGTTACATGCACATATTGCATAGAAGGATGTGTTTAGCCGATTACTGCTTTGATTACTGATTAAAAATAGATTACATTGTGAAGGAGAACACGGACATCCCATTACAGATAGATAGATATGAGATAGATAAAAAGATAAATATATAGGTAGATAGGTAGATAGATCCATAGATATGTAGATATGAGATAGATAGATAGATAGATATGTGATAGATAGATATATAGATAGATAGAGAGATAGATAGATAGATATGAGATAGAGATATAGATAGATGATAGATAGATGATAGATATTAGATAGATAGAGAGATAGATGATAGATATGAGATAGCTATATAGATATGAGATAGATAGATAGATAGATATGAGATAGATAGATATATAGATAGATAGAGAGATATATAGATAGATAGATAGATATGAGATAGATAGATATGAGATAGATAGATAGATAGAGAGATATATAGATAGATAATAGATAGAGAGATATATAGATAGATAATAGATAGATAGATATGAGATAGATAGATAGATAGATAGATAGGTAGATTTGAGATGGATAGATATATAGATAGATAATAGATTTGAGATAGATATGAGATAGATAGATATGAGATAGATAGGTAGATAGATATATAGATATGAGATAGATAGATATATAGATATGAGATAGATAGGTAGATATTAGATAGATAGTAGATACATAGATAGATATGAGATAGATAGATATGAAATAGATAGATATATATGAGATAGATAGATATGAAATAGATAGATATATATGAGATAGATATGAGATAGATAGATAGATATGAGATAGATAGATATTATATAATAGATACATAGGTAGATATGAGATAGAGAGATAGATAGATATGAGATAGATAGAAGAAATAGATAGATATAAGAGATAGATAGATAGATAGATAGGTAGATAATAGATAGATAGGTAGATATGAGAGATAGATAGATATGAGATAGATAGATATGAGATAGATAGGTAGATATTAGATAGATAATAGATACATAGATAGATATGAGATAGATAGATATAGATAGATAGATATGAGATAGATATGAGATAGATAGATAGATATGAGATAGATAGATATTATATAATAGATACATAGGTAGATATGAGATAGAGAGATAGATAGATATGAGATAGATAGATATGAGATAGATAGATATGAGATAGATAGATAGATAGATATGAGATAGATAGATATTATATAATAGATACATAGGTAGATATGAGATAGAAGAAATAGATAGATATAAAAGATAGATAGATAGGTAGATATTAGGTAGATAATAGATACATAGGTAGATATGAGAGATAGATAGATATGAGATAGGTATTAGATAGATAGATAATCAATTAAATCATTTTATTCTTTGAATAAAACTTTTTTTTATGCATAAAGGTTTTTAAATATGTTTTAATGTTTTTTTCAAAATAAGTGTTATCTATGTATTTCTAAATTATTATTTTATTTTATTTTGTTTCCACATTAGTGGATCTGAAACTCTATATCTGGGCACAGAAGCCTCAGTGCTAATTGGCTACTCTGGTACAGGTTACCGAACAGGACGGCAAAGCGACATTTAGTAGCTTACGCGTATATATCCCTATAGTTATGCCAGTTTGCTATGCAAGCCGGTATTTCAACAATAGATGGAGATCCGTAAACTTCCTTCTTGTTGTCCTATCGCAGAAGATGGTAAAAGAAATATCTGGACCACTTCTAAGATTTTCTCGTCTTTACCTTTAAAACGTAATTACAGCAAAGCTCTGCTATAATGGCTTGGAATTGTAGAGCCTAAAAATAGCGCAGTGCTGGGGTAATCTCATCACACGTTTTGTTGATGTTGTGACAGTGCTGTCGGTAGGACGGAACATCTGGGCTTGTTGGAGCAGCTGTTTCTCGGTGGGACTCCAATGCTGTGATTGAATGACAGATCTGTGCCAGCTCTCGGTTCATTAAAACACTGAAACAAACCCTGGGCACAGACGACTTCTCGGGGTCCCAATCTGATAGCTTATTAACAAGTTATCCTGGTGTTTTATAAGAAGCCCACACGGTTCTGGTTTGTTTTAAGTATTTCATGTATTATTCATTAGACTATTTGGCATATACTGTTCCCTCTGTGTTGTGTAGTGTTTTACAAGATGATCATCTCTCCAAAACTGCTATTATCCTACTTCTGTCCAATTGAAATAATATTTATTAAACACGTATGCACACAAATGAAGCCTTTGCAATCCTAAAAGGATCCATTTTACTCTAATTACACATAGGAAAGCTTCTTGGAACTGTGTATCAAAGAGAACTGAGATAGACTAAGGGCTAGATTTACTAAACTGCGGGTTTGAAAAAGTGGAGATGTTGCCTATAGCAACCAATCAGATTCTAGCTTTCATTTATTTAGTGCATTCTACAAAATGACAGCTAGAATCTGATTGGTTGCTATAGGCAACATCTCCACTTTTTCAAACCCGCAGATTAGTAAATATACTCCTAAGATTTTACTTTGAATAACTTTAGCTACATAGGTGTCACTTAAAGGTTAACGGAACCTAAATTGTAATTTTGTCCAACATTCAGCCACATATCTAAATAATTTACCTCAATTATTTACATTGATCACATGAGGTGGATGGTTCTATAAAATAAAGAGGCTTTCACATATGTGAGCAATTTGTTAGATTTACTTATTGTATAATAAAGCAGACTATCAAGGTGTAGTGGAACTACATATCCCAGCATGCCTCTGGGAGAGCCACAGTTTGCCAGAGCATTTTATCAGGTTTCCCCTGTGGAAATGCATATTTTTTATTGAGTCCTGTGTAGCTTTTGTCTAGAATAACTATGTAGCACCATTGTCTTATATCTGTCAAACATAAATATGGACCTATATGGAATTCATTTTCAACGTTGCATCAGAGATTCTTCTGGTTGATGTAAAATAACGTTAAATTGTTTCAGGGCTTCAAGATGACAAGACAGAGATGTCAGGTTGTACACGGCAGCTGGGATGTATAGGGACAGGGGGGGTTATATCAGAGGAGGCCCGTTGGGGAGAATTCTTATGTATCATTCGGTATGTCATAAAGGGAAAGTAGAGATTATTTCCTTCTAATTATCTGTCTATTCCTCTCTCCAAAGCCATAATGGCAGGTGAGGTGTATTATAGGGATATATGGGCAAATGGTTGGGAGAAGTTGCTCTTGGAGGATGTTTTGGTACCATTCTTTATTCATGGCTGTGTTCTTAGGCAAAATTGTGAGTGAGCCCACTCCCTTGGCTGAGAAGCAACCCCACACATGAATAGTCTCAGGATGCGTTACTGTTGGCATGACACAGGACTGATGGTAGCGCTCACCTTTCCTTCTCTGGACAAGCGCTTTTCCAGATGCCCCAAATAATCTGAAAAGGAATTCATCGGAGAAAATGACATTACCCCAGTCCTCAGCAGTCCAATACCTGTACCTTTTGCAGAATATCAATCTGTCCCTGATGTTTAACCTGGAGAGAAGCGGCTTCTTTGCTGGTCTTCTTGACACCAGGTCATCCTCCAAAAGTCTTCACCTCACTGCGCGTGCAGATGCACTCACACCTGCCTGCTGCCATTCCTGAGCAAGCTCTGCACTGGTGGTGCCCCGAATCCCTAAGCTGAATCAACTTTAGGAGACGGTCCTGGCGCTTGCTGGATGTTCTTGGGCACCCTGAAGCCTTCTTCACAACTATTGAACCTCTCTCCTTGAAGTTCTTGATGATCCGATGAATGGTTGATTTAGGTGCAATCTTACTAGCAGCAATATCCTTGCCTGTGAAGCCCTTTTTGTGTAAAGCATTGATGACTGCACGTGTTTCCTTGCAGATAACCATGCTTAACAGAGGAAGAACAATGATTTCAAGCACCACCCTCCTTTTAAAGCTTCCAGTCTGTTATTTTAACTCAATCAGCATGACAGAGTGATCTCCAGTCTTGTCCTCATCAATACTCTGTGTTAACAAGAGAATCACTGACTTGATGTCAGCTGGTCCTTTTGTGGCAGGGCTGAAAAGCAGTGGAAATGTTGTTTTGGGGATAAAGCTCATTGTCATGGCAAAGAGGGACTTTGAAATTAATTGCAACTCATCTGATCACTCTTCATGACATTCTGGAATATATGCAAATTGCCATCATAAAAACTGAGGCAGCAGATTTTGTGAAAAATAATATTTGTGTCATTCTCAAACTCTTGTACATGATTTTGTGTTTGTATATATGTGTATATATATATATATTTTTTTCACTCCATCTTTAGAGATCTTTCCACCTCCCCACAACCCTAGGCCCACTTTTAAGGTGCAGAAGTGTCATCTGACAGTGGGGGGTAGGTTTATGCTTTGATGTAAGTTGGGTAGACCATCTAGGCACACATGAGGAAAATCAAAGCGATTGGCGCTACGCATCCAGTGTATTTGGTAAATTACAAATTAGGTTTACTTTGTGCAGCCATGAAACTTCCAACGGTTGATTCCAGTGAAGCTCTTTATTGGGACAAAATAGCGATAAATCAGTGTACAGCATTTTAGTTTAGTGTAGGAGCAAGAAACCTCCACAGTGTTTGCAACGTGGATGTATTGTGCCGCTGTGGGTGGGCAGATCATCTACCGTCCAGGCCTGTGAGCACAGAAAGACAGAGAGAGAGATTTCATTTCTCCAAGAGATCACCTTTTAAGAGACAACTCCTAGGACAATATTATTAGTGACACTGTGCATTGTTTGCTGTGTCCTCCGGTCTTATGGCTTGTTTCCTACATTCTGTCATCACGTATGACATGAGCTGAGCGGAGAAGATGAACCTGCACTGTACCGAAGGGTTAAAGAATTCTCTAAAAGGAATATGATCATCAGAATTTGATTTCTAAGTGGGTTATTTTATTAGGTGATATTAATTTAATTTTTTGGGGGGGACCCAGTGTCCTAGTGTCCCAGCATCCCAGTCATCAGTTCTCCTGCCAGCGGTGGAGAAAGTTTGGCTGAGAGCAATGAATGGATACCTAAACAGTTATCCAATCAGTGTTCTCAACACAAGAGGTGTCAGAGTATGGAACTGCAAATTTAACCTTGATCAGGTGCCAGGGATAAGTATCTTGATAATGACGGAGATCCTGGAGATTGGTCCCCTATGGCTGTGCTAGCTGTGTAGAATGATGTATTAAACTATCATTTTAATTTTGGTTGGAGTTTTTCTTTACAGAGATATGTTTATACTGGGTGATAATGAGCACAATGTTTTCCTAACATTGACATTGCCGACCGTCCAATCAGCATTCTTGATACACTAATCTGCTTGCTGTATTTACACAACGTTCTCCAAAGTGTAAATCTGTTTTTTTTTATATTTGTTCACATTTATAGCCGTCATTATGCAGGCTAGCAGTCCACAGAAATGTTAGATATGATTTTACCACCTGCTACACTACAAATACCCCCCCTCTCCAAAATACGTATTCATCCACCCCATCCGCAGTTATGTAAATGGACCTTTATGACTGATATTTCACTTAATCTCAGTCACTCAAGCCTAGCTGCCTCCGCTCATATTAATAAATGCAAATTGGCAAATAAATAAAATTATCTCTGCCCGAAGCTTTAGTGGACATTTCTGGAAGAAATAAAAAATAAAATCAACCCCTACGTACAAATCCAGCATAATTCGCTTTCAACTGACCATTTGGACAATTTTACTTAAAATTCTAGTCAGTACATTGCCGCTTCATGGGCAGCGAGGGGTTAAAATATATGGGTATTTTTTTTTTAAATCCACCAAAGAGACATCTCCCCGTATAGCTGCTGCTCGCTGTAATCTGCTCCGTGATGGGGCATCAATTTCTCTGGTCTTTGGAAGATTAGTTCATTAGTCGGCGGTGGCTGCGAAATGCCAATTTGTCGCCTTTTGTTTATTTATTTATTTTAGATTTTCTTCCCCTGCTAATGATCTGTCAAACAATGTTGTTGTTGTTGTTGTTTTTTGTGAATACGATTCATTGCCGCTTGTGCAAACAGAATGACAATGCTAATGAGCTCTATGGTTATTGTAAAGCGCTACGGAATTTGCTGGCGCTATATAAATAAATGTTGATGATGATGGTTAGGTGGTAGAGGACGCACCTTGCGATTTGTGTCGGGAGACAATCATTCAATTTGTTCATTCTCTGGACACCTGCCAGGGACTATTTTAAATATTACTTGTGGCTGATGTGGAACCCCCTAATACCACCTTACACAAAGATATAGGCATTTTGGTCTGTCCACCCTATCCATACTTTGCTGCTGCTTCAGTCTGCTGAACCCCCCCCCCCCCTCCCCCTCCCCTTAGCCCCCTAATCGTCAACACTGGGCACCCAAGGGAGGGGTGGTACAAGTAATTTGTAGAAACTGGGATTGTGAAGAGGCTCTAAGGCAGGGGTGGGCAAACCTGTCCTCAAGGGCCATATCCAGTTCATGTTTTTAGGATTTCTGTCTGTAGAAACAGGTGGGATAATTACTGACCCAGCCAAATAGATTAACTCAGCTGTACATGATTAAAGAAATCCTAAAAACATGAACTGGATATGGCCCTTGAGGACAGGTTTGCCCACCCCTGCTCTAAGGGCTATATTTATTAAACCGTCTAAAAAGCAAAATTTGAAGTGTTGCCCATAGCAACCAATCAGATTCTAGGGCCTGATTCATTAAGGATCTTAACTTAAGAAACTTCTTATTTAAGTCTCCTGGACAAAACCATGTTACAATGCAAGGGGTGAAAAATTTGTATTCTGTTTTGCACATAAGTTAAATACTGACTGTTTTTTCATGTAGCACACAAATATCAACTTTAAATTTCAGTGTACAAATAAGCTATCAAGTATTTGTGTGCTACATGAAAAAACAGTCAGTATTTAACTTATGTGCAAAACAGAATACTAATTTGCACGCCTTGCATTGTAACATGGTTTTGTCCAGGAGACTGAAATAAGAAGTTTCTTAAGTTAAGATCCTTAATGAATCAGACCCCTAGCTGTCATGTTCTAGAATGCAATAGATAAATGATAGCTAGAATCTGATTGGTTGCTATGGGCAACACCTCCACTTTTTCCCTTTTCAGGATATTTAGTTAATATAATCCTAAGGCTGCACGTGTTGCTTAACTGTCTAAATCAATGTTCCTCATTCCTTTTAAATTGTCCTGTAGATAGGGAAAATACATTTTGTCTTACTTTGCTTTTTATTCACTGTATTGTGTTTTATAAATATCAATGTTAATGAGATTCTAATGTCCGATCCTCGTGGACCTCCAACAAGTTGTGGTTTAAGGATTTACCCCTCTTTGGAACAGGTGTGATAATTTCTCATCCAATCAAATAGATTAATTCCCCTGGGCACGACTAATGAAGCCACTAAAACATAATCTATTGGGGGGGGTATCAAAAATAGCTTTAACAACCACTGAAATAAACTAATCAATATTAACGAAGAATAACACAGGATTTTTACATGGGGGCTTTGAAACAAAGAATAGCCTACACTGTACGTATCATACACATGAAGTGAATTCATTTTCAGTAACTCATTTAAAATAGCTAACACTTGGTGGTCCCCCTTATTAATATGACTCCCAGTTGTACATATTCGTAACAATGGAATACTTTGACTACTAGACTCTCCGGTGCTGTCAGTATTCTTCTTCTACCTCCTTCCCTAAATCTGTATTCCCATGCATTATAAATAAGATTTGTGTTCTGCATGCTCATTTTGTTTTTGTTTGTAACAACTTTCTTTTTTAAAGCTAAAATATTCAATAAATTCTGGCAAGCCTGATATAAGCCAGGTTACATACTGCAAGCCAATCAACTCACTCGATCTTGTTTTCCTTGTTAAGAGATGACTTCTGTAATCCCCCTTAGACTGAGCACTGCTTTGTGGGGGGATCATTAGCTAGGGCATCATTAGTTAGTGGTGGGATCGTAGGATTTAAAAAATGGCCCCATCCAATAATAATAGCTTGTGTGTGCTTTCTCAAGGATACAGAGAGTAGGAGGTTTGTGGATAACTCATGAGGTTCGGATATGATGGGAGAGCAGTGAGCCGTGCTGTTGGAGACAGCTATGGACGTACAGAGATCCAAGTCAACTAGTATAATCGCCTACACTTAACTGAGTTCTGGGAAGCTGGTAGGAGTGGTAGCCGTGCCCAAGTCAAGTCCAGGTCGAAGCTCATCAAGATAGCCCCGACCTTGTCTGGTAGTCAAGCTTAGGTGCACTGAGCAGAGAACTGATATCTGATATGCACGAGAAGTAACCATACGTCCGTATCAAGTGTTTTGCGTATCTTCGACTTACGACTCCTTACGTCTGGGAAGCAGTACGGGAGAGGGAAAGGGTTAGCAATTTGCATTACTTCCATGTAATCTTTAAAGGTCTAAATACTGGATGTGTGTTTTATTTTTTTGCTTGGTAAATGCTTCTTACTTTATTAATAGGACATTATTGTCTCTTGCGCATCGGACCACATTGCGCTATTTGTACACTACATGATAAAGTATTAAAACATGTTTTTGTTACATGATTAGATTGTGATGTCACTTCTGTATTTAGCATTGATACATACTCCTAATGATTGCGCATCCTACGCATCCGTCAGGCATATACGCTTTTTCTGGCATGCATCTTTTCCTGTCTGCTCCAACAGCGGATATGTGTTAGTCTCTGAATGAGTCCCAATGAGTGAACGTTTATGAACACAGATGTCATTTCCCATAATGCATTTTAATTAGCCGATTTCAGGATGGACGCAATGGTGCAAAGGAATGTCAACCAACGCCTTACTGTCCATTCCGCCCGGCCTTCCGTTCAGTGCTACAATGTTCATCTCAACACGAGTCATTTAGCAAGATAGAGGATTAAAGGATCAGATGTAATCGCTTTGGTTATTGCATTGTAAGCTCTTGTGAGCAAGGATTTAATTCCATTGGTCTGAAGTTATATTCTTGTAAATGATATATGTCTGTTTTATTTCCCCGACGTGTACTCTGGAATATGATGGAGTTTCTTAAACAGAAAGATAATAACACTAATAATTTAGAGCTGTCCGTCAGCCCCAGGTCCCACCACAATTTAAATATCACTCGGCCTTTTTTCTTCTATGTGTTTTGTACCCTGGGAGCTTCTGTGCTCTGCACATATACATAGCCATTGAATTGGTACTGCTGCAATAGAAGGGGAGGTAATTGCAGTCCCTTTTTGGAGCCATTGAAGAAGTTTAGCTTTGCTGGATAGAGAGGATGGCCACTTCCTGAATGGGCGTGGTCATGTCACAAGGGGGAGTGTCCACACTGCCTAGGGGCGTGTCTAAAACTTTACCCACCCCCCCAACACCCAATCATTGCAGCTGCAGAGCAATATATTGCAAAACAAAGCGGATTCCACGTTAAGATAACTTTCATTTATTGTACACGCCTTCCTGTGCTTTTCACCAAAAAATACATTCTTCGATTTTCCTAGCTTCCTTTTGATTTTTTTAAGGCTTGTCGTTATATCATCAGGCCAAATTGTTTCACCTTACAACCAATGGTTACGTTACAAAGTTAGTCTCTAGATTCATCTGTACACAGCGGACACAGCTGAGCTGTGTCGTATCTTAGGGCAGCCGAAATAAGCAACTCTGCTTGAAAACGTAATGATATAGCTCTTAAGAGCACAAATGCAAGTCAGGAAGATAAAGCCAGGTGATTAGTAAACGTTGCAGAAGGGCACATGCAAGCCAATCAGTTAAAGTCACCGGGGGGGTTCAAAGTTTTGACCTAGACTGAGAAAGTTAGAAATAAGGAGGAATCGGGTGGGCGTGCAGGTCGACGGTGGAACAATATTATTGTATCTGGCAGAAAGGCAGCAAAAGGTCACAAATAAAGATTTATATTGGTGCAAACAAGGGAAATCTTTTTGGTCTATTTGAGGGAAAGAGAGTAGATGAAGAGAGATGAAGCGAGGGAGCGCAGGGCTAAAGTGGAAGAAAATGTTCTCGAAGACTGGGTCCGGCCTCGGTAGGATTGCAGACGTTGCATTGTATTTTCACCAGTCCGTTTGTGCCATTTACGCCTAACAAGCTTTAAAGAGGCAGCAGTAGACCTTAGAGGGGATGGATAGACAGACAGTAATTGCATGTCTTCTGCACCACAATGGCCTAAGACCTCAATCTGTCATCCTTTCTGGGTCTCAATAAGCAAAAGAAATCAGCTGTCTGTGTTGATAAATGGTTGTGTTCTCAGTCCTTTCTTTTCTCCTTTTATTTATATATTTATTTTTTTGTCTTCTCACCCAGGGGGATTCCGGGAAAGAAATGTGGGACCCTAATCTTATCAGCCGAAGAACTCAGCAATTGTCGGGTTTGTATACAGTGAAACATTTTTACACCAGTGTTACACAAAAGGCTGCACAGCTCCAGTGTATTGTGTTGATGCTGGCAGAGGCCGAGTGCATTGTGTCATGTGACCGAATGCCAAGCGGAAACATTTGCAGGACCCACTAAGGCTCATTCGTGAATGGACTTTGAAGTCTGGTGCGATTGTGTTTTATCCATTTGTAAAATCAGCACCTGATGCTCGGAAAGTTGAAGCTGTAAATCTACAAAGGTCCACAAAAAATATTTTCAGTATAATATATATATATGTTCTCATTTATTTATATAGATATATATTCTTATATATATATATATATATATATATATATGTGTACATATAAATATATATAAATATATATAAATACACATATAAATATATGTGTGTGTGTGTGTGTGTGTGTGTGTGTATATATATATATATATATATATATATATATATATATATATATATATATATATACATATATATTCTTATATATTTTTATATATATATATATATATATATATATATATATATATATATATATATATATATATATATATATATATATAAATCCTATCCTGCAATAGTTTGCCCTGATAGGCAGATGAGTATAGACATAATGTATATTTATCTCATTAAAATTAAGCACTCACTATATTTATCTGTAAAATTATTATTTATTATTATTATATGGGCATTGCATTTTATTCCTTTATTATATGTGCTTTGCATTTTTTTTGATGCAACTACAACGTTAGTGGGTTATAGGCCTAATATATGCCCTAGCTTCTCAAACTGTTGTACATGTACCCCAGGGGTACCATAGATAGGTGTAAGGGCTATCTCCTTCTCTCTCAACATATATCTATATATAGATATATTTAGAGAGAGACAGATCTCCCAGCAACACTGCTGTGAGCTAGTAGAAGTGCCGATTTTCTACTTGTACATAAAAATGCAGAATTCTCAGACACACACATTTGCAAATGCACGATAAGCCACCCGCCACGTCACGGCGCTTCGGCCAATAGGGTGGTCCTAACTTACCAAGAGGTTTCCCAGGAGCCGCCAAATGGCAATTGATACCAGAACATACCTCTAAAACAACAACACAGAAATGGAAGTTGCTCAATCAATTTATAGGATCACAGCAGGTGCTTGAAAGGGCTGGGTTATCCTGAAACGAAAACATAGATTTGTTTAGTAAAGAATTAAACACATACAATACTAATCATAAGAGGATTGTTTAAAATATTTAAATGCATAATGGGAGGCTTCGTATATATTTATGCAGATTAGGGGATGCTTGGAATAAATCTACACACATTAAGGGGTATTCGTTATAAACGAACATTAGGGGTACCTAGTAAACTAAAACTATCATACGGGGTTACGTGTTAAAAGTTGAGAAAAGCCCATAAGATGTGCCTATTATGCAGTAAAATGCAATTAGAGTTATGCAAGAGACACACTTCTGACTTTTGTAATAAACACATCCACTATGTCCTTTTGATTTCACTAATTATTGTAGAACATAAGGAGCAGTACGTTAGGAGGAATTTGGGAAAAGTTTGTTGTAATAAAGGACGGATGTCCAGTGGCATAGAGGAGTCATAAGCCACATGGAGTAAATTAAGAAATGTATTACACATACAGATCCGGTACCCTTTCCCCAAAGGATCTAAGGGTTCAGAGCTGTAATCTCTCCTATTGAGGCTGGCCTTTATCAAACTAACATCATTGTTGTCAATAACCCTCCCCAAGTGAACTTTACATTCACCTCTTCTCAAGGGGGAGGGGCATCGACAACACAGCCAGGGGTGTAGAAACCAGGGGGGCAGAGGGGACAGTTGCCCACCCATGATTTCTGTTGGGTGGGCAAAGACTGTGTTTTGCCCCCCTTCCCCCATGAACTTCAAAAGTCTTCATGCTACTTTATGAAGTCAAGATATCTGATTTTAAAATTATAGATTGTCTTCGTATAACTGCAAAATGTTCTTTAATATAGATTGCCTTAGTATAGATTTAATACAGATAGTTTTTTTAAAAAATAAACAAATCAATCAAAGTGTTCAGTTCATAAGCATTTCATAAATAACGTGTATTGATGATCAACAACTACTCACTTTATTTTTACCCGGAAATCGTGCGGTGCGTCCAGTAACAAACATGAGATATATCAATTTAAATTTATAGCACAGACCATAACCAGTGAGGCAGTGACTATAGATTTAAAAATACTTCCAATCAAATGAGATTATGCGGTCAACGAAATCTGAATAAAAACTAGGTTAATGACTATGAAAAATATACATTTTTAAGATGAACAATTGAATTATTCAAGCTTTCTACCACCTATTGTACTAATTGGTAGTTAATTTTAATAATAATATTTATTTAATAATGTATAAATAAATTTTTATAGCAAAATAAACAATGAATCCAGGGTTGGACAACCTCTGAAGCACTGACAAGAATTAACATAGGATTGGGGGTCCTTGTATATCTACAGTCACTGTTACAACTGTCGTAAAACGAGATACCAAACGCTAGAAAAAGGGGCTCCAACCCTATAGTCAACCTTGGCCTTTTGACCCCCCCAATGCAAATTTTTGTTCCTACGTCCCTGAACACAGCTGTCTGTTTCAATAAGCAAGCAGTAGTAGTAGAGGAGATGATTACAGTGTTGGACCATTGGAGTGTTCAGGGGGACCTGCTGTTTTCGGGATCATAAAACCAAGGTCAGTAGTACTTTTATTTTATTTCAGTGAATTGTACCAAAACTCTAGAATTCTGAAACATGAAATTTTTTTTCCTCCCCCCCAAAAAAAATATATAGAGAGCTCCATTTTGGCGATGCTGTACTGTACAGCAGCCACGGCGCTGTCAAACAAGCCTCCGCGGCAGTGCAGTACAATACAGCACCGCCGCGGACGCTTCTGTGACAGAACCGCGGCTGCTGTACATTACAGTGCTGCTGTGTAGAGGCAATGTTTAGTGCCCGTTCGTTCGCGGAAGGGGGGGGGGTTTCTGGAGAACCAGAAACCCCCCCCCTGCGTGCGCCCCTGTGAATAAGATCCCAGCATGCCCTAGGCAAGATACTAGTTTAGGCACCCTTTATCCCTCCTCCATTTGGTAAAAGTAACCACATAGAACGGGTTAGAGAAATCGTGGTACGTCAGTGCCCACTGACCTCCAGCTCTTGTACTATACTACATAACTAAGAATAATATAAATAGTAAACATTAAAAGATACATTTAATATGGCACAACACTTTAATAAATACAACAATACACTATTCTATACTTTGATGAATCTTCACCTTTAATAATTAAGCAGGTTTGTGGTATCAGCCCATTAGAGATATTTTCTCAGCGCATATCCCATTCATCTTCCGCATCTGCTTCTAATCAGCGCTGTCATTATATCAACTTAAATGCAGAACACAAAATAGAATTTAATGAAAGTAAATGAAACTCTATGAATCACTGCACTTTACCATCAACTGTCAATTATGAATCATTGTGTGCTCAGTCATTAGACGAGGGGCGCTGCGAGTGAGGGTGAGGATTAAGTAAAATTATTTTGTCACTTTCTTTTGTGGCTACCGGTGATTCACAGTATGTATCTTCCTGTACTTGTTCACATTAAAAATATATGAGATAAAGGCAAAATGAACCCTGTTTCTTGGGGGTTTTATGTGTCTTGTCTTTTCCATTTTCATTTAAAACCGTTGTAAATAAGTTGTTCTACACACAGTTGCAAAGCTGTCTGTACGTTACCCGGGTTATTACTGAGGGGGGGCCCAATGACCCGAGGGGAGGCTCAGTGTGAATTAGAGATGTTCAGGCTCGAACACCCCTGAGAACCGAACACACCCGAACTTAGGGGATCCGAGTACCGAGCCAAGTCAGCTCGGTACTGTCTGGCGCCCTCGGAATCGAAAACGAGGCAAAACGTCATTGTGACCTCGTCGGATCTCACGAGTTTTGAATTCTTTTTTAAGATCCTAAATAGTGAGGGGTGGGAGGGAGGGCAGACCCCCATTTTTGTTTTCTACCACTGCTGTGTGTCAATGTGTCCTAGATGTGCTAGGAACTGCCGTGTGTTTGTGTCATTGCTCTGTCGCTTACCATCCAGCCAGATCGCTGCAGTATCATCATCATCACCATTTATTTATATAGCGCCACTAATTCCGCAGCGCTGTACAGAGAACTCATTCACATCTGTCCCTGCACCATTAGAGTTTACAGTCTAAATTCCCTAACATACACACACAGACAGACAGAGAGGGAGAGACTAGGGTCAAGTTTGATACAAGCCAATTAACCTACTAGTATGTTTTTGGAGTGTGGGAGGAAACCCACGTAAAACACGGGGAGAACATACAAACTCCACACAGATCAGGCCATGGTCAGGAATTGAACTCATGACCCCAGTGCTGTAAGGCAGAAGTGCTAACCACTGAGCCACCGTGCTGCCCGACAGTATTTGTCCGAAAGTGTATGAAAATAATATTGTGACCTGTGAGGTGGTCAAAATTGACTGCAAATGACTTGAAATTAGTGCTATTGAGGTTAACAATAATGTAGGAACAAAAAAAGAGCAAAATTATGTGATTTTAGCATATTTTATGATTTTTTCTAAAATCCAAAACCAAAACCAAAACACAGGAGGGTGGTTTTGCCAACACCAAAACCAAAACACAAAGCTAATCCAGATCCAAAACCAAAACCAGTTCACGGGGGTCAGTGAGCGTCTCTAGTGTGAATGGGTGCAGGGGCATCTACCTGGGTCGGATGACCTGGGAATTAGACCCAGGTGTTTTGGAGGGATATTTCCAGGTCCGACCTGGGTAGCCTTCAGTCTGAACGGTGAGACCCCGGTTTTTCAACCTGGGTCTCTTTTCGAAACCTATTGTAAAGTTACAAAAATAAAAAGCATGACTAGAGAAACCAATCAAAGCTCCTCTTGTGATGTTGCCATGGAGACCCATGTAGACCCGTATTCAGTGTAACCACCGTCTACCCGTGTATTTGCTGGGGTGTCCTGCACTGTCACCCGGCAATATCCTGGGTTCATAAACCCAGGATATTGCCAGGGCGGCAGTGGGAAAGTGTTATAAGGGAGTTATTGCTGTCGTCCAACGCCCCAACTTCAATTCGGTGCTGAATACGTTTTACCTAGTTTTATTTACATTTCTGTTGCCCTTGGTTACAACAACACATAACTATTCTGCATCGATGCAAATCAGAGCTAGTCTGTGTTACGGGCGGCGCAGTTAAAAAGCACTATCTAAAGGATGCCATTGGTGGGAACCACATAATGAAGCCAGTAAGGTTAAGCAGTGTACAGTATTTAGGAAAAGTTGTAGAATGATGTCAAGTACAATTGCATGACGGTGGAGATTTGAATTGGAGGGTTGAGTGCAGCGCTGGACTAAAAACAAAAGTGGTACCTGACCTAGAGGAGCTATTGGCATGGGAAATGGACTGCCAGAGAAATATGGCAGAGTGCACTGTGCACATATATCTCCCTCTTCTTCCAAATGTCAGAATTTGAGGAGTTTAGTTTCACAAGCATAGGTTCTCATGTTCTATATACTAATTTGGTTGTTATAGGCACTGTCCTTTAGTAATTTATTAACTATTTTTGGTTATATATCAGCAGTATGACTATACTGGCAAATATATTTGGAAGCACTAGAATATCTTTTTACTGAACTAATCGCCAAGAACCCAAAGCGTTGCCTCTGAATAAGTCATATTTCTACGTCAATAAGATAAATCTTCACCTGGAAATGGACATGCAAATCTACAGAGCATTTTCCACTTTGATACACAGTGAAGCTTTGTAGAAAGGATTTTGATTGAAAATAGTCCAAGCGTTAGATGTATGAGCGCAGTGATCAGGTGATCTCCATAGGACTATACAGCGAGAGCAGAATCTGATACACTGCACTGCGCGTTGTGGTAATTCCCAGCAATTACCATCAGCCATCCTACCACTTCACCAGCTTCTGTGTCACATCTCATCCGTTTTAATTGCAAAGTACAGTGGTTACAGAATTAGCAATCAAAGAACCCCTGATAGGACAAGAATGATGGTAATTACGCGTTTTCCTTCTTGTACTCTATATTTCAGTAAGGATTCTGACGCGAACCTGTTAGTGAATACAAAATATAATTAATACAATATAGACGTATACCTGTCACCCTGTACACATTGGAGACATTCATTGTGGGAGCTTAAGCAATACTGTTCTCAGTTCTCTACCATTGTGCCTCGTGCCTCATTGATCTTACAAGTTCCTTGTGAATTGATAGACTCAGGGCCCTCTAGAGGAATTTCAGGCCTCGGTACAGCAACTTCTTAAGGTTCCTTCCATAGACGCTAAAGGGGGTCAGACCAGCTCTTTGTGTGTACGGAGTATTGAAGTGGGCGGGGATAGAATACCCTATGGCCAATCAGATCATTAGAATGTTCACAGAGTATTTTGAGAGATGTGTGTATTGATCTTGTGGAAGGCAGTGATCTATCCTCTTGTGATTGTGTCAGTGAGGACAGAGCTTCATGTGACAGGGGCAGTGACATGATGTGAGGAGGGGAATGGAGGCAGCAGGAAGTCACAGACTGAGAATTATATAATAGAAGGCGCAGGGTCTCCCAGCAGCACAGAGTAGTCACCTGAGGCTCCTGTCATACTGATGCAGGAAATTTGATGGTGTCAAATGCACCCAACTTGTTTATAACTGTGAAAATTCGAGGGTCTCAAATTAATTTGTGGAATGAAATATATGAAGACCACTCACAGACCTTTATTAAAAATATGACATTCTACTGATACAGCTGGTTTGAAGGTTATTCAACACTAACAATTAGTTTGTGAAGAGAAAGAAAAAGTGACTGTGCTTAATGGGCAGAATAAAACACTGGAGGTCTGCTACCATATACATATCAGTGTCTTTATAGTAAAGGCTATTAGACGCTATGAAGCAAGAACTATCGGCGGATGTTGTGCAGATTCACATTGTGCTTGAATCTCACTGTCCCTCAGTCTTTATACCACCCACAGTGTGGCGAGCAGCCTATAATAATCTCTTCATGCCATTGAAACTTGCACTCAAACGAACTGTATACTTCATTTAACACTCTGTCTATAGTTTCACAGGCAAATAACATGGGAGTGAAAAGTCCTTTTTTGGTTACTATAGTTTGAAAAGGTTAAGAATAGAACAAGGTGAAATTAGAAATATATCTCGTTTTCAAACGTGAAGCGTTATCACACATGGAATAGAATTATCCCCTATATTTTTCAACGGTCTTTATCTCCCCTTCATTTACACCATAACCCACCATAAAAAAACAATGTGACGAGTTTGCTTTAGATGATGTCTGAAGTTCTGCATGGATCTTATTTAATTCATTTATACCGCATTAACACTTTATATTCTTATGATTTAGGACTAGTAAGTTGTAAAAGTAGAATTCCACTGACAAAAACATTTTTTACAGTAAACATTTCTCCTAGCAGAACGGTAATGATCCAATGTTTGGGGCCCCTGGGATTTGGAAGATACTTAAGCCCCCCTCCCATCTGTGTCTGCTTGCTAATGGTCTTTTTTTCTACCACTGCTGATGGCGAAGCAGATACTTTTATGTCTGTAGTAGTGTGGGAGAGTATCTCTTGATCAGTTGTAGTCCAAAGTCTCGGACATGGGACTGCAACACTACTCTGCTAGCTTGGGGAAGGTGTTACTTTAGAACCATTACTGTCAATGAAGTTTTTCTGCAATAGAAATCATAGTAGTTTCTCTGCTAAATCTATGCCGGTCATTAGACAACTAAACGACTTGCTGGTATGAGATGATGGTTCTTCTATTTGTCAAAAAAAAATCTTCTAAAAATGTTATGGGATTCTCCCAGAGCTGCAGGAGACTCCAGCAAGCAAACTCTGTATTTCATTATACCGACATTATAAAACATGTGATCATAATCAGCATGCTTTCCATTTATAGGACATTGTTACTATGCAGCTGTGCGCTAACAAGTTGGACAAGAAAGACTTCTTCGGAAAATCAGACCCTTTCCTTGTATTCTACCGCAGTAATGAGGATGGCACGTAAGTTTATCTATGGAAATGTAATATCATAAAGCTGCAACATAGATGTAAGAACAACACTTCTGGTGTTTCATCTATTTCCTGTGTTCCTGTCCTCTAGCTTAAGTAGGTGACTATATTCAGCTACTGCTTTGTACAAATTGGCTTAAGTAGCTTCTTAGCAATGAGGTGTCAGCAAATTGACGGAAAAGGGATGTTCACTTTGAAAAAAATATAAATGTGCTCTTCATAACAATACAAATAACATTTGCATTTAGTTCTTTGTTTTCAATAATCCACTATACTCCATCTCATCCCCTCTAATATTTACATTCATTGTTCTCTGGTCTGAACTAGGCTGTCAGGCGCCACACCCATTTTGGGGTATTATTGTATTTTTATAACCCCTGCTCTGCAGAAGGGCTCACTGATCTACTGCATGAGTGTCGGGACTAAAGAATTCTGGGTATGCATCCTCCAGGTGCCATTAGTTTTAGTTGCCAGTGGACAACAAATGGGGAGTGGCCTACCATGACATTGATGTAGCCTTGCCCAAAATGGGTGTGGTTATGAAAAGTCAGGGGTGTGGCCTACAATATCCAGATGTTGCCATTTTGAATGTTGGCAGGTATGAGAGTGTTCCTAGGCTCAGAGGCAAAAATGTAATTAAAACACCAATATATATTTAATTTGTGCGAGGCCACCATAACATTGACCATGACACTGGAGACCAGAATGAGACAGTGTTAGCTCAATCCACCTAGTGTTCATTTCATGTGATGTTGTTTTGTGCTTAATTGGCAGAAAATAAGCCATTAGGAGGCACAAATGCACAACGATCACCTGGTCTAGTTCAGGCAAAAATAACTCAATACAAATAATACCTAGTTTACCACTGAAAGATTAAGGGGTATATTTACTAAAATGCGGGTTTGGAAAAGTTGAGTTGTTGCCTATAGCAACCAATCAGATTCTAGCTGTCATTTTGTAGAATGTACTAAATAAATGATAACTAGAATCTGATTGGTTGCTATAGGCAACATTTCCACTTTTTCAAACCCGCAGTTTAGTAAATATACCCCTAAGTCTTCTGGTAACATTGACAAGATACAAATCATCCATAACTGTGCATGATTAATAGGCCATGCCAGCCAGGGCTAATCCGTTCCTCACTCACCGAATTTGGGGATACGTGTTGGGGTTACTTACAATGAGGCTTATGCGAAACCAGTGTTGTGTGCAAGATAAGTAACTGTTTCACTCTCTCTCTGCAGGTTCACTATTTGCCACAAGACAGAGGTTGTGAAAAATACACTAAACCCTGTATGGCAACCGTTCACTATCCCCGTGCGAGCATTGTGCAACGGAGACTATGACAGGTGCGGGAACTCACGGAATCATTCTCCAGGTGTTATCTGTAAATGAAGTAACATTGGTGAAAGTTTTTTTTCGCGTTATAATGTATGGCAACGTGACTTCAATAGTTCTTTATAAATGGATGAAATGTCCTAGTTTATCGTTTTGCTTGTTCACTATGGATCTTTATGCAGTAGCTTAGCTCAGCAGTTTTAGAACTCAAACCATCATCAATATTATATGCAGTACTAGCGTTATTAACATGAGTACAATGCATGAAAATAGGTCTAAAAGGTGAAAACATTGTTTTGCGGACTAAAATGGAAGCACCTGCAAGGGGGGAAAATGTTGTTTGATTGGAGGAGTTGGCGGATCAGGGATGATCCTTTCAAAGGGCGGATTAGGAGCATGGGCTAGCGGGTGGAGAAGGTACATTACAGAGGAGACCCTCTTATACTGGTAGGCACGGAGGCTTTTCCTCCCCATAAAAGGACTTGGATTCCTCAACTGGTCAGAGGTCACACACTTCTGTGGGAAATCTCTACGTGCACCAGCAATGTATTTAAAATATTTAAACACAGAAAGAACTGTAATAAAGACAGTCCTGGGGGTAAATGTATTACGCTCCGATTTTTGCCAAGTTTTGCTAGAGAAATTTAAAACGACAATGTATTTAAATGCAAGTTTTGCCTTTAAACACATTGCCGTTATAAAGGTTGCTGTCAAAGTCGCCGAATATCAGCAATTTGCAAAAATCGGACGTATACCCACAGATGTCCCCTCTGGCTTATGTTTAATTTTGGATATAAACTAGGCTAAACCAAGCAGTATTTCAGGAGAGAAACTCAAAAGTTTAAATTAACGAAAGGGGTTTCCCTAAGGTAGAAGTAAGTTGGACGTTTCCACCACGTGCATAGGAAATCTAAATGGAAGCCCAGATTGATGTCACAAGGGTTTTGGGGCGCACCTCAAAATGCACAGCCACATTTTTTTGCAGTTCGTAAATGACGCATTAAAGTCTCCAAAAAAATCAAGTTTGTCCCAAATATGACAAAAGTTGGACCGTTTGTTTAGAAAACTATCTGCAAAATTCGGCACAACATTATGCTTGCAATAACGGAGTAAAAAAAGTGCTAGAAATAAGAAGAACATAGCAGCCTATTATTTATTGAGAGCTCCTTTGTGTCGATAAGGTTGTTTCATTGCTACTTATCTCTGTGATAACAAATCCCTTATCGCAGCAATTTATCTGAAAACGGTCCAGCGATACTGGGCCGGCGATAACAGAACAGGTTTGTCGGCAGTATAAATATCGCCACATACTTGTTATATTAGGCTTGTTTATTAAACATGACGGGGATAGCCGTCACATACACAGAAAGTGTAAAACGAATTCTAAATCAAATTTATGTCACAAAAAATTGTATACAACAAAAATGATATCAAAATGGAACTTACCTTTTAAAGAGATCACCATAATGGTATAACTGTAATTTCATCACCTTATGTCAGCGACAAGATGTTTAGAAGTATTAATCAAAGTTCTCCTCTTTTGAATTCGTGGAGAAAGATGGGAACTGACAGCAGAAAATAGCCATTTTTGGCCATTTTGCAGTCAATTTCCTTTATTATATAAAGGGGATTTCTGTTTCTGTCAGATACATTTTTCCTGTATCTGCCCCATCTAGATTAACAGAGGAAGCGGTTCTATATATCAGTCACTATAAGTCAGTATATAATGCAGTAATTGTGGTGATTCATGTAGGGTCTTTTCTTTCTTACAGGACGGTGAAAGTGGATGTTTATGACTGGGATAGGGGAGGAAGGTATGTTACATTACTATGTCATCAGTTTACATCATTACATAGGTAAATATATGTATATATATATGGACATTCACACACATATGCATGGTACATAGCATGTATATTATATAGTCATATAAGACATACATATATTATATTACATATATATATATATATATGTCTTCTATGTGAAGAAGGGTGTGTGTGTATGTGCATATATATATATATATATATATATATATATATATATATATATATATATATATATATAATGCTTAACAGTAAATAAGAATAAATAATAGGCACGAAGCCAGAGCTTGGCAAATAAAGGAGTTTATTACAATACAGACATTGTATGGTGGAGGAACAAATAATAAGCAGTTCGGCCGGGTCCAATGCTCCTTATATCACAGTGAGGGTCATTTACGCTCTCGATATCAATAAATGGGGAGCAGTGTTACCCAGGTGCATCCTTATCTTTAAATTTGGCTATCCCTTATCCCAATCATCCGAAGGGTAGTGGAATCCAAACCCTAAACCATCCCAACGGGGGCACCAATAAACACGCCTCGAGCAGGTGTTGGCACCCAAAGAACTTGCAAAGAAGCTCCCAAACCAGGGAGGGAGGGCGGGCAACTTGTCCTGCAGACTAAGAGACAGAATACAACCACCCAGGGGTCTTTATAATATGGCCTAAGTGACCTCCTATAGTGACACATCATGGGCGTACCCAAAGCTCACTTTACCTGCCCACTTTAACCCCTTTAGAGAAGGGACAAATAAAGTTCCAAAAACACACTACGGGCTAGATTTACTAAGCTGCGGGTTTGAAAAAGTGGGGATGTTGCCTATAGCAACCAATCAGATTCTAGCTGTCATTTTGTAGAAAGTGCTAAATAAATGAAAGCTAGAATCTGATTGGTTGCTATAGGCAACATCACCACTTTTGCAAACCCGCAGCTTAGTAAATCTAGCCCTTCAGCTTTTAATGCCCATCGGGCTTAATCAACCCTCACTTATAATTTATATTTTAGTGTAGTTAGAAGTAATTTTAAATCATGCATTTGTATGAAGAAACCCCACATAACCTGCCTGGGTGTGAATGTACCCGAAACTTATAGGATATTTCTTGCTATTTGCACTGTTAGCGCTCAAGCTTTGTGCTGATTTCATGCTCTCTCTGGTTACATTTATTGATGACAACTAACATCTTGGTTCATTATTATTTTCCAGTCACGATTTCATTGGGGAATTTACTACAAGTTACAGGGAGTTATCGAGAGGACAGAGTCAGTTCAGTGTGTACGAGGTGAGAACGTCTCTCTGTGTCCTCTTATCACCTTGTGGTTGTCTCATGTCCCCAGGTGACTGCAGGAATGTCTGCAAGTCTACAAACAAGATGCTTTCACAAAGACACCAGTAACTGATGGGAATGGCATTGGCCACATTATATACTGTATTGTTAAAGATCCAGATTTGTTTTGTCATTAGAAGTGAATTTATAATGAGATACATGGCAGGTAAGTCATCAGTGCCAGCCCCGTCACTAGGCCAACCTAGGCGTTTACCTAGGGGGCCAAGGTTTAAGGGCTGACTAAAATACTGAATTAGTGACCTAATGGGGTTGATTCAATTCTCGGCAATGTTCGGCCGCTCACATTTCCGGGGCTGACGGTACCCAACATCGCGGAGTTTCCTGCACAGTTTTCTGGGGTGTGAGGCAAAATCCACAATGCTACATCGCCGCATTGTGCCCTCAAAACCGTTCCGCAGCCCAGCCCCACACTCCCGGTCTGAGAGCGGAGAAGAAGATACACTTGCACTGACCGTGTAAGTCATATCGCTAAAATTAACTATAGAAGAAGGTCTTATCCCTTTATAGGCTGCATGCAATAGGACATTTAGTTTTGTAATTATATAGGGCAGCACGGTGGCTAAGTGGTTAGCACTTCTGCCTCACATGAGTTCGATTCCTGAGCATGGCCTTATCTGTGAGTAGTTTGTATGTTCTCTGGTTTCCTCCCACACTCCAAAAACATACTGGTAGGTTAATTGGCTGCTAACAAAATTGACCATAGTCTGTCTGTGTGTGTGTGTCTGTGTCTGTGTGTTTGTGTGTGTGTGGTAGGGAATTTAGACTGTAAGCTCCAATGGGGCAGGGACTGATGTGAGTGAGTAACACTAATTCCTCAGCGTTGTACAGAGAGTACAGTGCTGCGGAATTAGTGTCGCTATATAAATAAATGGTAATAATAATAATAATTAATAATAAGATATATTTTTTATTTCTGTCCCCTGCACCTCGTATGGCTTTCCGTTGTGATATTATGCCCCCCCTCACACCTGTCATGTCTGCACCCCAAGGACCTGCCCCAGCTGCCCACCCTTAGTTACCCCCATGGTACCTGGTTATTCTAAATAGATCAGGATAATATTGACGTTAACCACTATTCTCCTGCTATGTCCAACTTGTCAGAACCGAGGCCGTATGACATTGATGGTGTTATTGACACTAGAATACGAGATCTGGATACTGATGAAAGTATTATCTGAATGTTTAATCTGAGCAAAGTGAAAGACGAAAGGATTAATCAGCTCAGTATCTCAGTAGTTTGTGCAGCGAAGCTAAACGTATTATACCAGCGTCCCCAATGCCCGAGTCTCCGCGAGCTTCCGATGCAAGAACATTAATGAGAATTCCTGCTGGTATTTTACCCCTCCAGTTATTATTATAGCTGTTATTATTATTATTGACCTTAAATTATAATAGCACCAACATATACCGTAGCGCTTTACAGAGACCGTTTCGTCAATCACATCAGTCCCTGCCCCAATGGAGCTTACAATCTAAATTATCTACCATACAAAAGCACTAACCTTAACCTACCAGTATGTTCTTAACCTCTCACACAAACACGGGGAGAGCATACATAGCGGATAGGGTTCATAGAATAATATCAGTACTAATTAATTTTACCTTACTCTGTCCAATAGCTGAAGTTTAACAAATTAATATCATAGTTTGTTATATTTGAAACTGATTTTTGGACACTTTGCATCTGACCAGATGCAATGACATTATTAATGTTTCGATCAAAGATGCACAACCCAGAATTTGTTTTGGGGTCCCCTGTTTGTCAGATATACAATGTATCCTGTTAGGAAAACGCCTGTTTTGGAGAAGCAGAAAAATGGCACGCGGAGGCCTCGTACCACTGGCGTTTTCAAAATGCATTTTACACGTGTTTTTAATACATGCAAACTGCATGCAAATGTTTCAGACATGAGAAACCGTTGTCTCTCGCGTTACTATACCCATAGGCGTTTTCACGTGTTGCGTTGTCTCGAACCGCTACTTATTCTGTTAATTGGTTTTACTGCAAGTAACCGTACCAATCGTGACGTAAAACAAACAAACAACAAGCCAACTGGTCTAGATGACCTCAGTGCTTATGACGTCTTTACTAACCGTGGTTATGATGTACATTTTATATATTGTAAAAATGCTCCGCTTCAATAAATATTATATTACTATATATTTTAAACTCCATAGAATATGAACTATGGAAACCTTCACTCAGTGAAAGTGCTCAAAGAGCTACTTTTTTATCGGATGCACCCCAGTCTGTTTTTCGCCTTTAACCACACCCACTGCGCAAATCACCCAGACTCCAAAATTATGTTTCCTTCCACAAACTGTGGTTCCTTTCCTGTGGTTGAACTCTCGTGGTCTATCTCTAACCCATGGGCTATTACTTGGTCTACAATAAGCCAGGATAAGGGGGAGATCTATTGATTAATAAGCCCCCAACGTTTAATTTAATAATTATAATGGTACAATAAAACGACTGCTGTTCTGTGTGTGGTAGGTGACTGTAGACGTGCAGGAGATAAATAGGATTAAGTTTGGATGTCTCTTCCCAGCTTCCCCTCCGCCTCTCACAGTGGCCATTATTCCCTGTGTTCACCGTGATGTTCTACATGTGTCACTTTAATTGTGACTGCGGGTGCCGAGGTGTAAGAGGAGAGCGCTCCCTTCCTCATTGATGAATGCCCAAGTATCTGCTCTAATGAAGATGAATGCCTCTGTGCTGTCAGTAACAGGAGGGGCATCCTTGACGTGTCGTTCCTTTCCCCTTTAGGTATTAAATCCGAAAAAGAAGTGCAAAAAGAAGAAATATATCAACTCGGGAACAGTGAGTGAACATTTTTAAAAGACCTACTATGTCTACAGTGTAGTCATTACATTCTAAAGGACGTTACAATGTATCTTCTACGCTGCGTGATGCACAATGGTTGTTTGTCTTCTCGTTTGTGACAGCCGAGGAGCGTAGGGGGGGGGCAGGTTTTATTTCACAGATACGCAAAATAGCATGTTTTACATGTATTGGTTTACTCACACAGCGGGGGTCTGAGCACCACAACATTGTGGAATTGTCATTTGAATGGACGCTCTTATGGAAAATAAAATGTTATGGCTGTTCTGTATATTTCAATGTAGGGCAGTGTCCTGTCATTAATGTTGCACAAATTATGCAGCAATCCGAGGGCTGCAAGTCCTCCTTGTGCATGTGTCAGTAGAAGACTGTCATCACTGCAGGGGGTGCGATGGCTATGGGGACTAGAGGGCGATGTTGGCCTGTCTGCCACCAAGCCCTCCGCTCTGCTCTTGTCAGCATGCTCAAGGACAAAACTAAACTCAACTGAAAGCCCAAATGGATGTGCATGCTCCACCCCCTGTGTATGCTCCACCACCTACGTATGCTCCACCACCTGCGTATGTTCCACCACCCCCTGTTCATGCTCCACCCCTGTACATGCTCCACCCCCTGTATATGTTCCACCCCTGCATATGCTCCGCCACCTGTTTGCTCCACCCCTGTACATGCCCCACCCCCTGTGTGTGCGCCACTCCCCTGTGCATGCTCCACCACCTACGTATGTTTCACCACCCCATATACATGCTCCACCCCTGTACATGCTCCACCCCCTGTACATGTTCCACCCCTGCATATGCTCCTCCACCTGTGTTTGCTCCACCCATGTACATGCTCCGCCCCCTGTGTGTGCTCCACCCCTGCATAGGCTCAACCCCATGTGCATGCTCCACTGCTGCGTATGTTCCACCACTCCCTGTTCATGCTTCACCCCCTGTACATGTTCCAGCCCCTATGTGTGCTTCATTCCCCTGTACATGCTCCACCACCTACGTATGTTCCACCACCCCATATTCATGCTCCACCCCTGTACATGCTCCACCCCCTGTACATGTTCCACCCCTGCATATGATCCACCCCCTGTGCATGCTCCACCCCCTGCGCATGCTCATGAGAGGAGAGCAGGTGCCACAAGGGGATAGACAGGCCAACCTACCAAAAACATTTTGCTATGGGGCGCAGCTATTGAAGAGTTATGCCCCTGGCATGTAGCACACAAATCCTGGACAGCTTTGTCTCTACGCTGCGATTTAGAGTTGGGTTGTCCACATGTGTTAAACTTTTTTGTGTTAGTGTGGATGATAACTAAACGGTCTCACGCTCATCTTTCATAGGTGACACTTCTGTCTTTCAAGGCTGAGTCTGAATATACATTTGTGGATTACATAAAAGGAGGGTAAGTTGTCACACGTTCCCTATTTGTCTTAATTCTAAGCTGTGATCTGAAAACTGTTTAAACTAATCTAACATGCCTGAAATCCGCTTAGTGGAAGAAAAGTGCGTTTTGCATTAGTGGGTTTTGGGAAAGTTTACATTCAATAAAATAAGTATTTCTTGTAAGGACAAAATTACGTATCAGAAGATGGTTTAAGGGGCGGGAAGAGGGCCAGCGCCTCCACTAGACTAACCTAGGCTGTTGTCTACGGCACCAAGGTGTAGGAGGCACCTTAAACACAGAATGAGTGACATAGTGTCATTCAGTGTCTTGATTGTCACTAGGCTCCGCCCACACTCACGGAGGGTCTGTGAAGCTGTCGGCTGCTGCTTCTCCATATTTGTAATGGGCCGGGGGTGTGTGGCGCTTGGCTATGATGTCACAGCCCCAGAATAGAAGATGCTGCCCCACTCACACTCCACATTATGTAAGAAGTGGAGGCGGGGCAGATCCAAGGAGAGGGGTTGGGCGGTCAGGTCATCGCCCTAGGGATGACGGAGCACTTAGGGTGCCCACAAACCACATAGCGGCCCTCAGTGGGAAGAGCCACTGTCCTATATAATAGAAGCAAACTTGTGTCCGCACAAATCTTCTTTCCCCATATAATAGGGCAGATAAGCATTACCTGGTAGTGCGTGCTGGCACTTGTAGTTCCACAACAGCTGAAGAGCCACAGTTTGGCTTCCTATACACTAGTGCAGTATAGAGGTAAGATAAGGACAGCAACCTATTCAGGGACTGCGGTCCTGTCCTTATAGCTGTCATTAAACTAATATGTGAACACGGCACTTCTATTTATCATTGAAATTGTATTTAGGTTGTAGCGGAGGAAAGCCCAGGAAATTATCCGGCCATCACATCACAGATAGTATAAGGGGCATGAGAAAAATCTGCAATTACCTCTTCCACTTCTCGTGTTTTTTTATGTTTTTCTCTAGGACGCAATTAAACTTCACAGTAGCCATTGATTTTACAGCTTCGAACGGTGAGTCTGAAGCTCTTGTTTTTTTTTTAATTCCTGCAACTTTCTTCCATTATTCCAATTAATTGTGAGAGTCTCGCTGCTGCCACAGAAATAACAAGGACCTGGGGGGGGGGGGACGGGTGAGTTGCTATGATAACGCAGATGCAGGTTGGCTGGCGAGGGCTAGTTCAGTATCTGGCTTTGCAGATGGTGTCAGTTTAACTCCCCACTTAATGAAGCTGCTCGATTGACTCCCATATCGTCAGAATGGGTCTATTTGTAGACGCCGCTCTCAGGAAAAACCTGCACTGAAGGGTGCATTTAAATGTTTATCATCTCCACGCCTGGAAACTAGATGCTATTTTTGGACTAGATGGCAAAATCCATCACAGCAGAAAATGACATAAACAAAGTAGAGACAAAGAAGATCAAATCCAGTCGCTCGTTCCTTGCTGGCCTTCTGGAGCTGAATGGGTTAATTGCGTCAAGTTGGGGGATATACAATATTTTTCTGTGTTTTTTTGTTTTTTTGTTTTTTTATAAAATGACCAGATTTAAGTTGGGTTGATATTGAATATTTCCACTAGGGTCAGGTCTGATTTGACCATTTCTGCCACTATAAACCACCCTTGGTCTTCACATAACCCTGCTTCATACTCCCCGTATCTATGGTACAAACCTCCCCTCCTTCATCTGCACAAAATAAATAAGTTGCAATAATTTAGCTCTAGTTTGGACCGTGGCTAAATATGCATAATTTATAAATAATAAGTTATTAAAATAGATATAAAAAATAAAATAATGAAGTGTACCCTGACCAGAGAACGTTAGGCACAAGTCTTCCAACTTTTTAGGTTTGGGAATCTGGACAACTGTGTGCACATTGAATGGAAGCAGAAATAAAGGGGTGTGGTCACGTGTAGATGGGCGTGGCTAGTTGCCGAGGGGTGTGGTCAGTTGTCGAGGGTGTGGTCAGGTATCAAGGGGCGTGGTCAGCATCATATATCTAACGTTTAATGAGTACAGACCAAAAAAAGACCAGTCGGTGTGTTTCAAACGAACTGTAAAGCTAAAATAATGGACACAACGTCCTCTCAGCCTTTTGATTTGTCATTATTAATTATCATTATCATCACTATCATTATTATTATAGTAGATTTGTTAGCGCCATAGTGCTCCGCAGCGCCGTACGGTGGGGAAAACAGGACATACATGAATAAATTTATACTTTGTTTAGAAAGAGTATACATCCCATTCACCAAATTGGCAAGCACAGCAAATCAGAGGCATAGGCCAAAATTTAAGCTGCGCAAGTCCTTACACCACGCTTGAAACAAAAGAAAAATAACATCCTCAATTGGAGACACGAAGCTGCAATGATCACTTCTAAAGTACACAAAATCTGCTGACTGCGCACAGCGCAAGTCACTTGCAAACTGTAAACATGTAGCAGCGCAGCATCGATTGTTGTTTGTCTGCTAAAATGTTAACAAATCTAAAAAAACAATGCATGTACTTCACCCCTCGAAGTTCATACAAAAAATATTCCGTTCCGTAAAGTGAAAAACTCCTTCTCATAGGCAAACCAAGGGGAGGGGGAGGGGGGGGGGGGTTCCTAGTTCCTGGAAACCCCCCTTTAAGCCTGGGGCACTGTATAATTGAGGTGGCTGGACTCTGCCCCCGCTTCACACAGCTCTGCTTAAAAAAGGAGAGCTGCGTGCACCTAACAGTAGTCCACGCAGCATTGCCCATGTATATTATGGGGATAGGGAGAGTTGGAGAGCAGCCAAGCACTGTCTCAAAGTATAGCCACGCCCCCATGCACGCTGGTCACGCCCTCTCTACAAATTCTGCGTTTACCCCTGCTTTAGCACAATTGTGCACAGATCCAGCGCATTACTGCGGCCGTCCACATTCCCTACAGAATGCCCTGATCCATCCATGTACAAAGACAGCTCCTGGTGTCATCAGGCCCGGCGCTTCCATTAGGCAAGGTTAGGCACTTGCCTAGGGCACCGGGCTCTGGATGGCGCCTGGAGGGCGCCACAGAACTGGAAATTAATTTGAAAACTGTGCGGCGACCGCTGACCATACCTGTCACGGCCACCGCACAGCATTCAGATGCATGGGGAGGGGGGAAGAGGCTATTGCTCACCACCGCCGCCTCTCTGCTCCGTCTCCTCCCCTCCACTCACTAGTGTCAGTGAGTGGAGGGGAGGAGACGGAGCAGAGAGGCGGCGGTGGTGAGACAAGGTTAGAAAAGACAGGGTGAGGAGGGAGGAGGGCGCCGATTTTTGCGGGGGGGGGGGGGGGTAGAGGGCGCCGATTTTGCCTAGGGCGCCATGGACCCTAGCACCGGCCCTGGGTGTCATCAGTAACAAACATACACAGTGAATGTTGAAACGCTGTCAATCTGCCCATGTAGAAACATGTGTCATAATATCCCTCCACCGCTCTTGTTTTTATGTCTGTAGAAAATAGTTCCGTACATAAAGGTGTTTTTTTTTCCCTCAGGTAACCCCTCACAGCCCACCTCTCTCCACTACATGAATCCCTACCAGCTAAACGCATATGGCATGGCACTGAAAGCCGTTGGAGAGATTATCCAGGACTATGACAGTGACAAACTATTCCCAGCGTACGGTTTCGGTGCCAAGATCCCACCAGATGGAAAGATTTCCCACGAGTTCCCGCTGGTTCGTAAATGTCTTCTGACCTAATTTAGCGTTATCATGACACAGACATAATCTACTGCTGCAGATTTTACACACATGTGTTATTGTGTTGTAATAAAGTTGCTTTTGTTTCAAGAACTGAAAACATTGTTCATTGCACTATTACCTATCAATTTACTATTGTACTTTTGCAAAATGCCCTTTTTACTTATTTTACGATTACTTTGCAGAATATTAGTGTATTAAAGTACACCCATCACTTATAGACGGTAGCCATTTGATTATAAAAATCATTCTTCAGCCTATCAATTTCCTGCCTTATGCCTCACAGCTCAGGTGAAAGGTGAAATTTAAAAGTGCCTCCATCTTGCCATTAGTTCCTAGTGAATTAATCATACTTTACTCTCCCGGAATGTTCGGGAGACTCGCAAATTTTGGGGAGGTCTTCCGGACTCCCGGAAGTGTAGGCAACCCTCAGAATGGCTGTGAAGACTCGATTCACTGTTATTTGGACATTGCCTGGGCGGATCAAGGCGGGTCAGTTTTATCCCATTTATTGCATATTAGGAGCTATGACTTCGCCATGGAGGTCAAATTACAGAAATAAACAGGACAGTTTGTTCAAAAGAAGTTGCCCATGGTGTTGATTGCAGGGGGTAAATGTATGAGTCATCGGTTTCTGTATGTCGCCGGAAATCGGTGACTTTGCAGGGGAAATTTAAAGCGGCGATGGCTTTTAAAGCAATACCTTTAGAAGACATTGCCGCTTTAAATTTCCCCTGCAAAGTCGCTGATTTCCTGTGACTTGCAGAAACCAATGCTTTATACATTTACCCCCCCCTTTCCCCCGAAAATCGTCGACTTTGCAGCTAAAATTTAAAGCGGCGATGGCTTTTAAAGGCAACTTTGCCTTTAAAAGGCTTTACAAGCCAACAGCGCTTTAAATTTTAGCTGCAAAGTCGCCGATTTCCGGCGAGTTGAAAAAATTGCAGCATAATACATTTACCCCCAGGACTCTGTTATCATAATAAGTAATTGCTGGTGAATTAACTTGTGTCTGTGACAAGGCTCAATCATGTTCTGCAACAACGTTAAAGCATATCCAGTTTGTGAACATTTTATTGTAATTAACATCTAATTTTTGGCATTGTTGTGATGTTCTCAGTGTTTATTTCTGACTCGCCCTTGATGCTAATGACAACCACTATATGAGACCTTCTTGCAACTTTTCGTGAAACCGCTTTCTTCGCAAATTCTGTTTTTTTAGCTCCTTCAGACATTTAGGGCCTGATTCACATCCGAGCGTGAAGACTCCAAGCGGATCTGGAGATGCGTTTCTATTTTAATCTGGGTACAAGTGTCTAAACGTCGTATGTTAACGGACAGAACAGAGTGCAGTATGCGCGCCAGCGGATGTGCGATATAAATATCCCATCAGAAAGCACCAAAAAATTATTTAGTAAAATAAATGAACAACTAATAACACTATAATCATTAATAAAAAAAGTGTTTTTTTTTTGTTTTATGTTATATGGATAAATCAGGATGTTCTGAATGCGTACTATTCATACATCTGTCTTCATAGTCTCTCTTAGTTGCATACACGTGTTCTATGTTATCTAGTGGCGTGCATGTGTGTAGATTTTAATACAAAGATTATGACGCATCAGTCATCAGTCAGCGCTTACACCGGCCCTGTAGCTGGTACAAATGATCAGCACTTTCGAGAAGAGCAGAACTTAAATCGGCTGCATCTGCGTTCTTTATAACGCCTTAACTGTATAATGCTTGTGTGCCCCTTCCCTCCCCCGTTCTGTTATTCACGTCGGCTTTATCTGCGTTCTTTATAACGCCTTAACTGTATAATGCTTGTGTGCCCCTTCCCTCCCCCGTTCTGTTATTGACGTCGGGTGCATCTGCGTTCTTTATAACGCCTTAACTGTATATTGCTTGTGTGCCCCTTCCCTCCCCCGTTTTTTTATTCACGTTGGGTGCATCTGCGTTCTTTATAACGCCTTAACTGTATATTGCTTGTGTGCCCCTTCCCTCCCCCGTTCTACTCTTCACGTCGGAAGCATTTGTGTTGGGAAATTAATTGCTTTCGTTGGTGTAAGTTCCATTAGGACACAGGCACAGAGCGGTTCACGCAAGATACGGCACACTAATGGACTTGCGCAGGGGCGGATCTAGACAATAATTTTACCAGGGGCGATTTAGGGGGGGGTGATTTAGTCCTGCCCCCTTTTTGACAGCTAAGGCTGCCTACGGCTGCACACTTTGTGCAGCTCCGTTCGGCAGAGACAGGCAGGGAGAGTGTGCTGCCCCGATCGCCTTCCCCCTGGATCCGCCACTGGACTTGAATCAGGCCCTTAAGCTCAACTTGCTAACACAGAAACTAAGACATGTTGCACACGGATTACTCTTTACATGATTACATTTCCCTGAATTTCACTTATCCTATTTCCTACCTGTTAGAATGCAGATGTGGAGAATCCGAACTGTGTGGGGATACAGGGCGTGCTGGAGGCGTACTTTAAAAGTCTGCGAACGGTTCAGCTCTACGGCCCAACCAATTTTGCACCAGTTATAAATCAGGTCGCCAAGTAAGTAAAATTATATTGTTTGACATGAATCCAGAGATTTCTATACCTCCCAACATTTATAGCGACAAACCCTGTATTTATATCATCAGACACAAAGCCGCTGAGCTCTATCCCAGCAAATACATCTGAGCCCAGACAGCAGCTTGGTGTCCTATTCATGCACAATGGAAATAAACAATTCTGTTTAGTGTTATATTGTTAATGCAGGGATGCAAAACAAAGAAGGAAGCCAGCCAGGAATATAGAGCTAATTTGTTTAGTAAAAGTTGCTTGAGAATACATGTCAATAAATTCAAGTTACATGAAGGTTTAAATTCCCTTTGATGGAACTCAATTCCAGTAAGACCAAGGAGTAGAGTAAATTTATCAAGCTGCGGGTTTGAAAAAGTGGAGATGTTGCCTATAGCAACCAATCAGATTCTAGCTGTCATTTATTTAGTACATTCTACAAAATGACAGCTAGAATCTGATTGGTTGCTACAAGCAACATCTCCAGGGGTGTAGGAACCTGGGGGGGGGGGGGGCAGGGGCAATTTCTGTTAGGTGGGCAAAGACTGTGTTTTGTCCCCCCATGAACTTCTACACAAAAGCCTTAATGCTACTTTCTGAAGTCATGGTATTTGTTCTAAACGTGTGAAACTTTTTTAAATGATTGATTGTCTTAGTATAACTACCAGATGTTCTTGAATATAGATTGCCTTAGGATATATTTAATACAGATTGATTGATTGATTGGTCTGTTTATTTAAAAAACGTTAAGTGTTCCGTTCATAAACATTTAATAAATAACCTGTCTTGATGATGAACAACTATTCATGTTACAATGCAAGGGGTGCAAATTAGTATTCTGTTTTGCACATAAGTTAAATACTGACTGTTTTGTCATGTAGCACACAAATATTAACTTTAAATTTCAGTGTACAAATAAGCTATCAAGTATTTGTGTGCTACATGAAAAAACAATCAGTATTTAACTTATGTGCAAAACAGAATACTAATTTGCACCCCTTGCATTGTAACATGGTTTTGTCCAGGAGACTTAAATAAGAAGTTTCTTAAGTTAAGATCATTAATTAATCAGGCCCTTAGTTAGGTAGGTAGGTTGGTTAGTTAGGTTAGTTTGTTTGGTAGGTTAGTTGGTTAGTTAGTTAGTTTAGTTAGGTTAGTTAGGTAAGTTAGTTAGTTAGTTAAACGGAAGGGAGCCAAATATATGATGGTGGTTATTATGTGTTGTCCTTACTCTCTCCTGTTTCAAAGTGCTGCAGGTCAAGTAACAGATGGATCTCAGTACTACGTCCTTCTGATCATCACCGATGGCGTCATCTCCGATATGGCTCAGACCAAAGAGGCGATTGTCAATGTAAGTCCATCTTTATGATTATTTAGCCTGGATAAGCCGACTGACACTCCTCCAATGGGGAAACCTTGCTTTTTATACAGTGGGCCCAATATGACCGTTTACTTGGCTTCGATATAATATAGCTTTAACAATTATTTGAAGTCATCAGGAATACCACATATATTAAACATGTCCATGCATTTAAATATTGTAAGGGGAAAAGATATGCTAAGAGTTATAGTATGTCTGGAAAACGTATGAGGATGGGCAAAGCTGTAATATACCCAGATCATCAAAGACTATAGAAATGTACAAAAGAAGCAAATACATTTCTATAGCTCCCTACAAAGCAATTACAAAGCAAATGCACAGTTTTTATAATCGAATAAAAATTAACGTTCATTAAGTGCCACGCAGTGCACAATAATTAGCGATCAAAAGGAACAAGGCTAAATGGAATGAAAAATAAAACAATAGCGTATAAAATTGTGTTGGAACAATTAATCCCAAAATGTATACTCCTATAAACTTGGGTGGCTCAATTCAACGGGACTTGTTTAAAGTCAGATCTGTCCCTTAAATAATGTAGTGGCATGTCGCTTTATATATCATGTGTATATACAGTATAATTATAATTTCTTGTTTATTTAAATACTTTGCATATGTGCGTATAGATCTAGTACAGTATCCAAAATGTATTCACTTGAAAAATAACTCAAAAGGTCTTTCCCACCTCAAGCTGTCGTTTAATCGGCAGAATGCAGAGCTACCCGGGAAGCATAAAGTTGGTTACTGTATCCACTTCAAATAGTCGTTCAAAAGGTCTGTTCCACGTTGTCTGTAGTGTAATCACTGTGTAAGGTGGATATGTTGTGGTATAATACTGTACACCACAGGATATATAGAAGTATCTAGTTTATGTGGAGAAAGATCTTCTTGGTCTTGGAAACAGCGTCTATGTGGCTCTTGGTGATACAAGAGAGAGTGCTGTCTGGTATTATTATTATTATTATCGTTTATTTGTTAATAAACGATATACGGTATACAGCGGTAAACGGTATACAGCTACATCTGGTAGACGTAGCAGAGTGATTTTGATGCCCCAAAATGATTCATATAGATTCATTTTTACAATATGTACAGTGACTGCCGGAAGGCTCAATAGCAGCCAGGTGTCTGTGGCCAAAGCGAGCAATCAAGGATAGGATGTGAGCTGATCACTATAAAGTTACCCCAATGCAGTTGTCTATTTGGGGCCATCTTCCTAGGGTTCGTCCTAAATCTTCCCCATGTAAGGCCTATCTGCAAGGTATGTCTATTAAATAACGAGACTGATTAAATAACTTACCTTTATTTATTGGTATTACAAATTTAATGTTTGTCCCCTTCAATATACTCCCCATTTGCACCAATACATCGCTGAAGTCTTGTTTTCCACTGGTGGAAGTCATGGAGCAAATCAGTTTCTGTCACTTGTTTCAACATATCTGCCATTTTCTTCTTTACAGCATCAACTGACTCAAAGTGTGTCCCTTTAAGCACTGATTTAACTTTTGGGAAAAGATAAAAATCGCAAAGGGCTAAATCTGGTGAATATGGAGGATGTTCAAGTGTAGTAATGTGTTTGTCTGTCAAAAACTGCTTCACAGAAAGTGCTGTGTGAGCAGTAGCATTGTCCTGGTGAAGAAAGATACCTCCTATCAATCTAGTCGTCTTTGTTGACATATGTCCATTAAAAGCTGGAACTTCACATAGGTTCCCCAAATCCCCACATCGTACTTAGTAGACACCCATTAAACTACCTTTTTCTTGATTATCCATTTTCAGAATTCCAAGCATTGGCCGACTCCCTTGCCATAACATCAGACTCCCCAAACTAAAACATACGCTAAGACTTCAGTTCCATAAGTAAAGTTTGACGCCAAGCAAGCCTTCCTGAATATACTGTCACTTTACTCAGTATCCTGGTGGCGTCCCCCTTTTACCAGTTTACAAACACTCCCAACCTGACTTACCCCTCTCCTGAGTCACATGGGCATTTCATAGCCTGGTGCAACACTGAAGCATTAAAGTGTTGCGTTTAACATCACACCTATCCAAGGGCATGACTTCCTTACAGCTTACAGACCACCTGCCATCATTTGGGTTGTGTGAGCCGGTGACACACTTTACAATCTAATCATTCAACTTGATCTTGTTTTATCAAATTGTTAAAAAAAATAAACATGAGTGGGTAACATTCTATCCCATACAATGATATGTACCCGGGCAAGCATGATGATCCAATCATTTTCAGTGGAAAAAGTTTAAGCTGAGAGTCATGGAATTGAAACAGATTGAGATTGTGCGTATGGTAACTGTGCGATTAAATTCTAACAATCCTACACCAGTCCTACATTAAGCTGGGTACACACTACAGAATTTTCCACTAACTTTTTATGCAGATCGATTTTACATGCGACCGATGGTCCGATCACTCGGTCCATGGACTGCATACACACTAGCCTTGTTTAGGACGATAAAGGGAAGAGCGGACATCCCTTTAGCGACTTTTTACAGCCATGTTGTCGTGAGCAATGACTGTAATTTCGTACTCACTGTTGTGGATCGGTCGGAAGTTTATACACACTACACAGCGGAAACGAGATTGGAACGAAAATATTAAACGGTACGACCAACCAAATGAGTCGACAATCGTCCATTTGGGCAGACTTTCGACCATCGTGTCACGGTACACACTCACCCGACTTTTGAACGAGCGGTCGTATGTAGGCTGATTTAGCCGATTATTGGACGAAAACCATGTAGTGTGTACCTAGCTTTACCCATGCTCTTCAAATTGTGTTCTGTCAAACTGATAATGGCTGTATTTTGGGGGGAAGTTTAGACATGATCTGGTTAAAAATTATTCAAGAAAAAGGAAAAATTACTAATGGAGCTTGCAATTCTGTAGGAGCTGGATCAGCCCCCGGCGTTCTAATCTTTGTTTCCAAAATGACCAATAACATTTATTTAACATCCAACATGTTACATTTATTTTATATGTTGGATGTTAAATAAATGTTATTGGTCATTTTTTATCAGACTAAGGTGTTCATTTGTGTTATAACATTTTATATTTGTATTAAATTTGCATTTTAACTGACCTGTATCAAGCGCAGTCTGCAGTTTCCAAAGATGAAAAATGACTGGAACATGACCGTAATATGTGTGCAGATATTGCATATTAATGTGAATGTATAGAATTGCAACAATTCATTTGAAAAGAAAGAAGGGCGTGCGTCACCGGGCCACATGGCAAAGTTTGGTTAAGGCTCCAACCATGCAGTCCCACCACCCCACCCCAGCCCTACTCTTTTCAGAGAGGAGGCTCAGGAGGTTCAACCAATGCTTCTCAGAGGCGGACTACTACTTTCAGAGCAGAACGTTAGCCTTGCTGGTGATGAGGGGTCCCCAAGGGTCATGGGGGGGGGGGTTTCTAAGTGGGCCTCGGAGATGGGGCACCAGCATTGTCAAGGCACACTTACTCAGGGCCCTATAGCGGCCATACTCCATGCACCCACGTAGCACGGTGGCTTAGTGGTTAGCACTTCTGCCTCACAGCGCTGGGGTCATGGGTTCAATTCCCATCCATGGCCTTATCTGTGTGGAGTTTGTATGTTCTCCCTGTGTTTGCGTGGGTTTCCTCTGGGTGCTCTGGTTTCCTCCCACACTCCAAAAACATATTAGTAGGTTAATTGAAGGCTATCAAATAAAATGATCCTAGTCTGTGTCTCTCTCTCTCTCTCTCTCTCTGTGTATGTTAGGGAATTTAAACTGTAAGTTCCAATGGGGCAGGGACTGATGTAAATGAGTTCTCTGTACAGCGCTGCGGAATCAGTGGCGCGATATATAAATAAATGACGACGATGATGATGATCATAGTTCCACCACTGTGCAGCCAGCATTAGCTAACACATTGACAGAAATGCATTGCTTTCATAATTGCCGATAAATATCCCTTTAAGTGTTTAAGTACTAAAGCTATTTACATTAGACCTTTGGGAGTATGAAGTCAAGTGTAACCAGCCGTTTCAGTACAGGGGTCCCTCTAGGTATGTTAGACTCACAAGGTTTAATAAAGGCCATAAGACACCCAAGGTTTACAGATAGAGGGGCAGGGGGACGAGCAGGGAGCGCTCACAGAGAAATTAGTGAAGAGATAGAATAAAACCATATTTCCGTTGAGCAATGTGGGAGGGAGCTAAGAATAACAATTAGTGTCTGAAAACTAGCACATACAATGCAGGCTTCCCTGTGGGCTGGGAAATGGAAAAAAAAGCCCTTTCTAGCTGCAGATGAAAATCTAGCTTAATGAAGAGTTGACATTAATTCCAATTAAAACGGAGAAAGGTTAATGATAATCCTGTAGTGCTGGCGAGAGAGACTTTGTATATATAGAGAGTCTGTGTGTTCAGAAGGAAGCCTACAAAGGAGATTTGATTGAGAAGAAGAAATCAGAGTTTGTCCATTTCATACAGTGCTGCATCGGGGGGGGACGGGGGGGACGGGGGGGGACAGTCATTAAAGACCCTGCAGTTCTTGTCAGTGAACCGTAAGTAGTTCAGGGCTTATAATTATGGCCTGAAACACTCTCTAAATTGATCGTTTGATCTAAATCGTTTATTCTGTCTCATCGTATCCACTGAAAACTGACTCAAACATTTGGCTGCGGAAACAAAGTGGTTTAAAGATGTGACAAATAAGGGTTTGATCGTGGTAGAGGCATTTTCCCTCTGCACACAAGACTTCCTGTCTGTAAACACTGTAGGGAGCCTATGGTTTACTAAAGTGGCTGATGACATATGACTGAAGTAGATCACAAGATGTAATTGAAGTGTGACATTGTAACTCTTGTCAGGTTTTGGGAACTTTTAAATATACACTACATCCAATATGTGATTCCATTTGATTTTAGGTTTAGTTATAACGGAATAATATTAAATAATTGATCCTTTCATAAGGCTGATGGCAACTCTGCTAGAGTATTGTTAAGGGCCTTCTGAATCTAAAATACAAGTTGATAAAGTATGAAAAAACTTTTTGGAACAATGACAATTATGTCTGTAAAATGACAGAATGAGCAGGGGGTTCCCATCTTAAGCTGAACGTTCCTTCCCCACAAATCCTTTGGTGGGTATCTTTGCCCTGGTGTCCATTCAATCTGCTGAATTCAACTTACAATTACTGGATACCTCTGTGCTCCCTAATCATCTCTGAATGCTCCTGATTGAATGATAGCCAGCTCTGATTGGATGATAGCCAGCTCTGATTGGATGATAGTCAGCTCTGATTGGATGATAGTCAGCTCTGATTCTATGACAGTCAACTCTGATTGGTTGATAGCCAGCTCTGATTGGTTGATAGCCAGCTCTGATTGGTTGATAGCCAGCTCTGATTGGATGATAGCCAGCTCTGATTGGATGATAAACCAGCTCTGATTGGTTGATAGCCAGTTCTGATTGGCTGATAGCCAGCTCTGATTGGATGATAGCCAGCGCTGATTGGATGATAAACCAGCTCTGATTGGATGATAGCCAGCTCTGATTGGATGATAGCCAGCACTGATTGGATGATAGCCAGCACTGATTGGATGGCCAAAGCACCCGTCCATTCAGGAAGAAGCTGTCTTTTCCAGGCCTGCGTCAGATCCCTCCGACTTCTAGCGCTCAGAGATGATTACAGGGGCTGGCCAGTGGAGTAATTAGAAATGGTCAAATCCTGCTGCGTGAACATACAGTGATGAGTGAAAAAGAGGTTGTTAAAGCAGTTACATATAAAGTGGAAAACCCTCTTTAAAATACTTGATTTGATTGTAGTGTGTACTTTCTATGTTACTAAATATTTGCATTACTCTTTATTATTATTCTCAGAGACACTCGCTGAAGTTCCCGGTCACTGTGATGTCAGCAGTAATATTGGGCAGTTGGCAATATTGCAACATTTATCATTTGTTAGTGTGAAATATAATGCAGTCTGAGTCTTGACAAGGGCATTAAAACAAAGTAAAGTCAATATTATCTGGACAGTATCATCCGTTTTCACAAGCTATCCATATCGTGTACTGTATATTAGGACTGTCCTTGTATACAATGTTGCATTAGTGTCTAAATGAAACTTTTGTAGAAGTGATTATTTTATTTTAAAGGAAATTATACTATATTTCTAAGTACTATGTATTTCACTTTATTTTAATAAAATGTTCACTTACACTAATGGATGTATGCCAGTCAGCGCATTGAAAGATATTTAGCTGCTATACTGGTTCATTGCCCGAGGTAATGTCAAATAATGGCTATAAGCATTAATATACTAGAGACCAGATCACCATAAAATAATTGCAGAATATCTGCAGCTAGGTGATCTTCCCCTTATATATTTTTCCCTTCAATATGTTAGACTCCCATAGGCCATTGATCTAGAAGAGATTCTAATATACCATCTGTGTTTTGCAGGCTTCATCGTTACCATTGTCCATTATTATAGTAGGAGTTGGACCAGCTGAGTTTGATGGTAAGTTGCCCATTTTATTTTAAATTAGCAATCCTGTGTGATAATAGTATTTATTTATTTGTTCCATAGCTCGGCAGACTGTCCACTTGTAGCGTGATGGGCAGTTGCTTGGTAACATGTCTCCTACTAGTGCGCTGTGCTGTTGCTCAGCAACAGTCCATCTGTAGTACACTGAGCTGTTGCTCAGCAACCTGTGTAGTGTGCAGTTGCTTGGTAACATGATGTCTCCTATTGTGTGCTGTGCTGTTGCTCAGCAACAATCCCACATGTAGCGTGATGGGCAGATGCTCGGTAACATGTCTCCTACTAGTGTGCTGTGCTGTTGGTTAGCAACAGTCCATTAGTAGTGCACTGAGCTGTTGCCCGGCAACCTGTGTAGTGTGCAGTTGCTTGGTTACACGATGTCTCCTTTAGTGTGCTGTGCTGTTGCTCAGCAACAATCCCATTTGTAGAGCGCTGAGCTGTTGCTCAGCAACCTGTGTAGTGTGCAATAGCACAGTAACATGTTGTCTCCTTTAGTGTGCTGTGCTGTTGCTCGGCAACCTGTATAGTGTGCAATTGCACAGTAATATGATGTCTCCTTTAGTGTGTTGCGCTGTTGTTTGGCAACAGTCTATTTGTAGTGCGCTGAGCTGTTGCTCAGCAACCTGTGTAGTATGTAGTTGCTCGGTAACATGATGTCTCCTTTAGTGTGCTGTGTTGTTGCTCAGTAACAATCCCATTTGTAGTGCGCTGTGCAGTTGCTCAGCAACGTATCCACTTGGAGTGTGCAGTTGCTCGGTAACATGTTGTTTCCTTCTAGTGTGCTGTTGCTCAGCAATCAATCCACTTGTGCTCAGTAACATGTCCCTGGAGTGCTGTGCAGTCCTATATAGTGTGCTGTTGCTCAGCAACAGTCCTCTTGTTTGTGCTGTTGCTCAGCAACCGATCCACTTGTGCTCAGTAACATGTCCCTGGTGTGCTGTGCAGTCCTATATAGTGTGCTGTTGCTCAGCAACAGTTCTCTTGTCTGTGCTGTTGCTCAGCAACCAATCCACTTGTGCTCAGTAACATGTCTCTAGTGTGCCATGCAGTCCTATATAGTGTGCTCTCTCACTTTCTCTTTCATTGTTATTTAATTGTTGACCATAATACTGTATGTTCAGATTGTTCTCCTTTATTGTACAGCGCTGCAGAATATACTGGCACTATATAATCAAGAGCTAGAAATAAATATACTACTAATAAAACTATTATCTTTCATAGACATTTCAAACTTTATCCCTGGCAAATTGTGTTCACAAATATAAATTGTCAGAGTAGTACATTAATGAATGTATCCAAATCCTGAGATAAGCGCTGTATCTTATAATCGCAGCACATAAATAGTTATTGCTCGATGAATCAAGATAAAACCAGGAAATATATAAAAGTTACAGTTTATATTTAAAAGCCTCTATGACAATCATGAAGAAAAGTAACTGGGTTATTCTTAGATGCAGCAGAGTAACAGTTAATTGATGACATTTGGAGGCAGTAAAACTGCCCTTGGGATATTACTTTGCCTGAAGGAGAAAATAACAGCATAATTCCCAGCTGAAATTCTCAGGTACAGTGCAAAGTCATTTTATCCGAAATGCACAAAGTAATTTGGATGTTCTTTCCTGAATACATATTTACAGCAGAATGTAAGATTTCACATTGCAGTCCAAATATAGCATTTCCGAAAATATGCCCGGTGAGAAATAGAGCTGAAATAAAGCTCTTTTTTTAAATAGATTTCTCTTTACATAGTATGAGGCAACTTTTGGCTCTCCAGTGTTGGGTAAAAGTACATTATCCATCCTTACGATGATACTATTGGCTGTTATGGCTGACGGCAAGTGTCATAAACTTGTAGAACAGGTCACAGAGGTCTTCGCCTACAGCAGCCGCCTTTCCCGTAGAGCTGAACGTGCTCACAGGTACTCGGATGCCCCCAGGTCTTAAGTTCAAAGTAGTACACGTTTATAACCCTACCGCAGCGCAAACGGGCCGAGGTCAAGGCAAAAGGTCAGGGCTGGCAGAAAACAAAGAATCCAGGTAACAGGCAGAGGTCAAGGTCACAGGCAATATAGCAGAGTCCAGTACATGGTCTAAGGTCATCAGTGGCGCACGCAGGGGGGGTTTCTGAGTCTCCAGAAACCCCCCCCCCTGCGCTAACTAAATGGCCACTATAGCGGCACTGTCTTATACAGCAGCCGCGGCACTGTTAAAGAAGCGTCCGCGGCGGTGCTGTAGTGTATACAGCATCGCCGCGGACGCTTCTTTGACAGTGCCGCAGCTGCTGTATAGGACAGCGCTGCCTAAACGGAGCTGTGCAGTAACTCTCGCGCGGGTTGGGGGTTTTTTTTGGGGGGGGGTGGGAACCCCCCCCGACAATTCTCAGTGCACCCCTGGTCATACACAGCTAGATCAATCCAAAGGCAGAGAAGGGGAACAGTGCAGGGAGCAGGTAAGTATGCACAGAGCAGGAACTATAACCAGCAGTGAGGCCCAGTCCTCACTGCCTTAAATACTATGATGGACAAATCAGAAAGGAGGAGGACAGGGCTGACAATCGGCCTTAGGAGGCTGCTAATTAATTACTAGCTGGGAACTAGCATAGGTCATATCACAACCAGGAACATGTATAAATGAGAAATAGAATCATGCAAGAGCTCCCCCTGGAGTTGGAGGATGTCTCTACACCCTCCTACTCTATGCCACAAAGATAACAGTGCATTGAAACTAATGCTTGGCTGCTACCTCACGCCAGGAGGCGGCGTACCGCCGCTGCTCATAACATTGGCTGTACCATCTGACAGCCAATCACAAAACTGTGAAAAGGGAGGGAGGTGCTGACAACTGCCCCACGGAGGTAGTTATCAAAAGACAGCTTAGTGGAAAGTCACAAATCGTTAGCGAAGTCTTTAATTTTATCAAAAGTGACGAAATATCATTCTGATGAGGCAGTTGCTGGTGTAAGATTTTTTTTTCTAAATTCTAATACCAGCAGCAACCTGATCAGAATACTAAATACAGGTTTGTTGCATGTGCCAGGTATGAGACTCAATAATAAAGTCCGAGTTCTAACTTTTGGCCATTTGTTTTTTGTTGGTTTATTGTTGATGTAGTAGATAGTATTGTTTGTTTTTTATTTCATGACTGTTCTCCTTTAACAAATTGACAAAATGTGCTCTACTCAAACTGGAATTTTATTTTGGAATACATACAGATGCGGACTCTATTGACAAAGGATGTTTTGACCACCGAAAGGCTTAAGACACTAGTTTATAGGGACAATGTGCTACCAAAACTACAGAAGGGGGTCTAGAGAAGTTTGTTTTCAGCATAGAGGAGCAAATGGATGTATTACATTTCATTCTCTCATACTTCTTCCTCTGCGAAAATAAAAAAGGGCAGAAACATTTGAAGGATTAAAAGATTGAGTCCTGTTGGAGATAGATAAAGTGTAATGAAAGAGGATCAGCAGCCAAAGTATATCACAGTTATAGTGGATAGAAAGATTTGCAGACATCATTTTAAACGGCAACGGGAATGTAGCAGGGTTATTAAACCTTCAAGGACGTTAGTGGCTTTTTGTATCATTTCACACAATACAAGTCATTTCAAATCAAAATTAGGATTGTAAGTTCACCGTTTTAACATCCAAATCAAATCGGCAACTTTAACCTCTGCTGTCAGAGCTGGTAAACCAGCTCTCCGACAACAGTCGCTGGGGCGTTTTGGCGTCTTGCCCGCAGCAAGAACAGGAAAGAGAGGGAGAAAAGGACAGAATAAAACTTATAGTAAAGTGATAAACAGGGTATTCAGTATGACAAAATAATTATATCCAGCATAGATCTCACATCATCATCATCAATTATTTATATAGCGCCACTAATTCCGCAGCGCTGTACAGAGAACTCACTCACACCAGTCCCTGCCCCATTGGAGCTTACAGTCTAAATTTCCTAACATACACACAGACACAGAGAGAGAAAGGGGTTTATTTGATAGCAGCCAGTTAACCTACTAGTATGTTTTTGGATCACAAGTGACTCCAGATTATATCACTACACTAAGCAAAATTAATGCATCACCTAAAGGCAAACTTGCCTTTACAAGCCATCGCCACTTTAAATTTTAGCTCCAAAGTCGCCGATTTCCGGCGAGTTGAAAAAAACGGACTTTCATACATTTACCCCCAGGTGTTGTGAAACTACAAGTCCCAGCATGCTTTGCCAATATATAGCAGCTTATTGCTGGAAGGATATGCTGGAACTTGTAGTTTCACAACACCTGGAGTGTCACAGGTTAGCCAACACTGACCTAGGGTCTAAAGTGTGGGCACATAGCGAGTGGGCATTGCAGCCCTGCACGGATCCATTCCAGTCTGGGTATCTATACCCTCCCTGTGCTCCCTCTTTTGGAGAATATTATAGATCTTATTTAATAAGATGCAGTCAGCACAAATGTGATGTAACCGATAGCAACCAATCCGCTTCTGTCATTTTTAAGTGCAGGTTAGAAAGTGAGAGCACATGTCTAAAGGTTTGGTGTGGGATATGACAAATTTGTGCACATTGCACCGTTGTGTAAAATGGATGGAGTTGGTTGCTGTATTAAGTTGTGTTTCATGTCGTTTGCCGCTTAAAAAAACTATTGTTTAGCGTGAAAGTGTCTTTTTTTAAAAAAAAAAAGATCTTAAGGGTCACATTCTTCTTAACATTTAAAATAACAAATTGGAACAAAACTGCCCACGCCCTTTTCTGTCCAAGCCAGTCTGATCCAACCATTCATATTCCTAATCCACACATCTACACCACACTTACATTGGCCATTTTACCTCATACTTCAGGACTATCAGGAAGTATGGTGGCCCCCTTCGGACATTTTTATATTTTGGGAGCTATGGATGTCTATGTGTGTGGTGTGAAGGGTAGAATGGGGGTGAATGCAGGGGAGTGATGCTGGTGGTGGTCCAATAGTCTACGTCTACATCACTGATATAACGTGACATAACTTATATAGACATAACTTGTTAGCGTAGGCCTACACCCCCACCTCAGTTGTGGATGCCTTGGAAGTAAATGTGTTAATACAAGAAAATTATCTATCATTGACCCAGGCATGAGGGTTCAAAAAAGAATCCCTTCTATGAAGAACGCAAAATTCAGGGTTACAGTTAGCAAACCTTCTAAAAAAAGGGAAATTGGAGGTGTTATCCATAGCAACCAATCAGACTTCAGCTATCATTTATCTAGTACATTCTAGAACACAGACAGCTAGAATCTGTTTGGTTGCTATGGGCAACACCTCCACTTTTCCTATTTAGAAGGTTTGACAAATGTCCACACATGACTAAGATGATCGTTAAAATAGCTTAGTGTAATGAGTTACAATGCAATAACTATATTGAACTTAAATTGCAACTAAGGACATTTCTGATCTAGCAGGCTTCTCTGTTCAGCCCTGACTGCCTTCTTAGAAAGGAAAATCTCAGTCATGAGAACTATATATTCCACTTAGAAATACTCATCTGCAAAACTAAAGGACATTGCAAGAAATCACTGACCCAGTGTAATACCGTTCACTCACAAATCAGTAGGTGAATAACATATTAGTGACGCTGCCTTAACTTCAAAATCTTCTTTGCCTTCAATTACGACTAGAACGTTTGAGGGAAATTATAGACTTTATGTGACAGATGGTGGAGTTCACAGATATAGATGTAAATGGGACATCCTTTGGGTACTTAGAATATCAACTTGCATGACTGGTGTTTATCGTTATGCATCCAACCTGAAGAGGGCGCTGCTGCTATTGCAGTGCATGAGGTCATGAACAGTGACACCTGTTAAGCAGGAACCTTTGCAAATCCAAGTAAAGAATTTTGCAGAGTATGGCAGAATATTAGTTTAACAATAGCAGCAGACATTTATTTTTATGACCTTATGAATTGTGATGTTTAACGGTGGATTATATGCACTAGTTTTTTAAGGTTAATTAGACCCGTGGTATTTCAGAATAATAAAAATTGTTTATTTATTTATTTTGTATTACTTAAAATGAGTGTGGTCACAATCCATAAGGCAAGCACGGTATTGGTTTATATGGTAACATATCACTATCACTAACGATGATTCAGACAAAACGACTTGTTTTTAATTATAAAAGGTACCCATTTAGCTTTATTGGAGTTGGTACTTCATATAGAGCCTATAGAGCCTATTCACATTATACCCCCTCTAGGGAGAGTTCATATAAGGCTGTTTTTCAATAACAGTCTAATCAGCTGGATTTAGTAACGAAAATAAATCTGGACAAGAAGTTAATTGAGTGCATAATTACTAGCATTTTCTAACAAAACTTCAGGGAGGAATACCCTGTAATTAGTGCTGCTCTTGCAGTTCCGGAAAGAGCCTGGTCCCTAGAAAACTGCCTTAAAATAGCAGGAGGTATGTCTCTCATCTGCTTCCGTTCTAACGTGTAATAGGGAGAGTTGGGGAGATGATCCTAAAGACAAGGGTCTCTAGAAAGAGGTTTACTCAACTTTTCTTTCTACGGCTGCTGTGGAACTACAAGTAGCAGTATGTTCTGCCAGCCGGAGGCAAATGATATAGGAGTGAGCTTTATGGAACTACAAGTCCCAGCATGCCACATATTGGCGCCCGTCCGTGTGCTTTAATTTAGTCCCACCAGGCACAGATGTTTTACACTATCTGGTCTTCAAAGACCCTTCCTAGCCCCATATCTAAGATCAACACCTAGGGCTTGATTTACTAAGCTGCGGGTTTGAAAAAGTGGGGATGTTGCCTATAGCAACCAATCAGATTCTAGCTTTCATTTATTTAGTACCTTCTACAAAATGACAGCTAGAATCTGATTGGTTGCTATAGGCAACATCCCCACTTTTTCAAACCCGCAGCTTAGTAAATCTGGCCCCTAGACTTCCCAACACCTCCCTCCTTAGCAAGTATTAACCTCTGCACTTCCTTTAGACCCCACGATTTACAAAGGGCTCCAAGTGCTACCTATAGGGGCCCATACTTGCTTACTTTGGGAGATCCCGGAGGAGTGGTCCAAAGGGCAAATGAGAGGACTCAATTCATGTCAGTGCCGTTTTGCTTCCCCACTGCGCAATCATACGCCCGCGTCATTGCCCAACGGGGGACGGCGCCCTGATGACGCGTCATCTGCACACATTCAGCAAGGAGGAGACCACCCTCCCGGAACCCTCTGAGGTGTGTTGGACAGGGGACCATGGTAATGGGACTGGAAAGTAGCAGGGGCAAACACAGGATTTGTAGAGGGGGGTTTCCAAACCATGCCGCCAGTGGGCGTGACCAGCATGCATGGGGGCGTGTCTATAGTTTTAGACAGTGCTTGGCTGCTCTCCAACTCTTCCTATCTCCATAATATACATGGGCAATGCTGCGTGTACTACTGTTAGATGCACGCAGCTCTCCCTTGTCAAGCAGAGCCGTGTGAAGCGGGAACAGGGTCCAGCCACCTCAATTATACAGTGCCCCAGGCTTGGAGGGAGGTTTCCAGGCACTAGCAACCCCCCCCTCGGTTTGCCTATGAGTAGGCAAATATGAATGAAATCTGGTACAAGATGGATAAATTAGTATTTCTATCCCAGTCCCCCAGCATCTGTCCTGCTTCCCACCGGGCAGTAAAATATGCGGCCCGCGGACTGGGCATCAGTGTGTTACGGTAATATAAGGTTTACAATTTACACTATGAGGTTGAGGCTAGAATTTATTTCCTTTTAAACTTTACATTTCACTTAGACGGGTAGACTTTCCTTTTCCAATTAAGGGTTTTGCATTTATAGTACTGACGCCCCCCTCCTTCTCTGGTGGGCCTAGAGCAATAGTCCTTATATTAAACTTGCTCTGCCCTAAGCAAACAATTGCACATTCCCACACAAGCCTTCATGTGTTCCTTCCAGTCCCTGTGTGCATAAAATAATGACTAAATAAAGGGAACGCGTTAGCTGTGCCCCGTGGATGATGGGGTCAGTGTGGTCTGTAGGGGAAGAAGCAGCTGCCTCACTTGTTTTCTATCAGTTTATTGCTCCCATAGGAGAACAAGGAGAAACAGATTTTATTACTGAACATTTACAGCCAACAATGATAAGAATTGGGCCCGTGTTACATATTGTGTCTTCATCACATTGCTACTACATTATGCATATACACAGCAGAAAAACAGCTCTCCCTGCTCGGTGCTTTAGTGCAATATTAATCTCACTTCATCTGTTATTCTGAAGGTAAAGCATTATTATACTAGCAGACATCGCCTGGTAATAGGGAACATGAGGGCGAGTTCTACAGATATTGGTTTAGTCCTACAGCACATGAGAGCTTATTAGGGAACATAAAAGAATGTTAATGGACATTGGGGCGTACTAAGGGACATTGGAGATTACTAAGGAACATCACAGGATACTTGAGCACTAAAAACAGTACTGTTAGCACATTAAGGCCTCTGTTTATCAAAAATGTGGTAATAGGTAGGATCTTATCTCGACTATAAAAAAAAACAGTTATTGCCGCAATTTAGTAATAAAATATCCTGATGGTGATAATAAAATAGGTGAATCAGTAACACCCTCAACTCATTGAAATATAGAGCAAAAAGCTGTAATCTGCACATTTAAAAAGAGATGCCAACTTTACAGACTGGGCTGCTCGTCTTGCCAAAAGAGCTGCCAATGTACAAGGGAGTGCCGCTGCATTACTAGAAATAGCTGCCAGACTAACAGAGGGAACTGCCAATCCCAGAGGGGAGTCCTGGACAAGTTGCCAGAAGAACAGATGGTTCAGGTCCAGCCCAGGGAGTATGTGGGGTTGTTCCAGGTATCTGAAGATTCTCCCGTTTCCTTTCCATTGTTCCAGGTTCCCTCTGCTGCTGTTGCTATTACTATCGCTATCTTACCATTCATATCTTACATCTTAGGGTTATATTGATTGTCACCTTACCACCTCTTATTATAGATTAATTAAGCATCATCCATTACTTATCAGGTTAAAGGCCTTTAAGTTACATGGTCTTTTAATAAATGCCAAGTGGCTTATCCCCATTACCTGGAGTGTACAGTCATGGCCAAAAGTTTTGAGAATGACACAAATGTTATTTTTCACAAAGTCTGCTGCCTCAGTTTTTATGACGGCAATTTGCATATACTCCAGAATGTCATGAAGAGTGATCAGATGAATTGCAATTAATTTCAAAGTCCCTCTTTGCCATGGCAATAAACTTTATCCAAAAAAACATTTCCACTGCATTTCAGCCCTGCCACAAAAGGACCAGCTGACATCAGGTTGGTAATTCTGTCCGTTAACATAGGTGAGAGTGTTGACGAGGACAAGGCTGGAGATCACTCTTTCGTGCTGATTGAGTTAGTATAACAGACTGGAAGCTTTAAAAGGAGGGTGGTGCTTGAAATCATTGTTTTTCCTCTGTTAACCATGGATATCTACAAGGAATCATGTGCAGTCATCATTGCTTTACACAAGAAGGGCTTCACAGGCAAGGATATTACTGCTAGTAAGATTGAACCTAAATCAATCATTTATTTGATCATTAAGAACTTCAAGGAGAGAGATTCAATAGTTGTGAAGAAGGCTTCAGGGCACCCAACAATGTCCAGCAATCACCAGGACGTCTCCTAAAGTTGATTCAGCTGCGGGATCGGAGTAACACCACTGCAGAGCTTGCTCAGGAATGGCAGCAGGCAGGTGTGAGTGCATCAAGACTTTTGGAGGATGGCCTGGTGTCAAGAAGGCCAGCAAAGAAGCCACTTCTCTCCAGGAAAAACATCAGGAACAGACTGATATTCTGCAACAGATACAGGGATTGGACTGCTGAGGACTGGGGTAAAGTCATTTTCTCTGATGAATCCCCTTTCAGATTGTTTGAGGCATCTGGAAAAACACTTGTCCGGAGTAGGAAAGGTGAGCACTACCATCAGTCCTGTGTCATGCCAACAGTAAAGCATCCTGAGACCATTCATGTGTGGGGTTGCTCCATAGCCAAGGGAGTGGGCTCACTCACAATTTTGCCTGAGAACACAGCCATGAATAAAGAATGGTACCAAAACATCCTCCAAGAGCAACTTCTCCCAACCATCCAAGAACAAGTTTGGTGATGTACAATGCCTGTTCCAGCATGATGGAGCACCTTGCCATAAGGCAAAAGTGATAACTAAGTGGCCCGGGGATCAAAACATAAAAATTTTGGGTCTATGGCCAGGAAACACTGCAGACCTTAATCCCATTGAGAACTTGTGGTCAATCCTCAAGAGGCGGGTGGACAAACAAAGACCCACAAGTTCTAACAAACTCAAAGCATTGATTAGGCAAGAATGAGCGGCCAACAGTCAGTATGTGGCCCAGAAGTTGATTGACAGCATGCCAGGGCGAATTGCAGAGGTCTTCAAAAAGAAGGGTCAATACTGCAAATATTGTCTCTTTGCATAAACTTAATGTAATTGTCAATATACGCCTTTGACACTTATGAAATGCTTGTAATTTTACTTCAGTATACCATAGCAACATCTGACAAAAAGGTCTAAAAACACTGACGCAGCAAACTTTGTGAAAACCAATACTTGTGTCATTCTCAAAACTTTTGGCCATGATTGTACATGAGTTGTCACAAGACACTTATAAAGAGTTGGGCAAGGGTTTACTGAGTCAACCCCCATTGAGCCATGCCAAGATCTACACCTTGACGCGACTCAGGTAGAGGCGCTGCTTTATTTAGGTTGGCACAAAAAGTGGCAGTCGGACGGTTAGAAGTGCCACAGCTCAGGTGAGCAGAAGAGGAATCTGCACTTGTGGCTTAGATCATCGAGAGTTGGCCAGGAAACAGGTCGAAAGTAGAAGAAGGACTTGAGTTTAGGCTAGATGACAGGCACCAATGTCTCCCAGGCCACTGAGGGGCCCGCTAGGGGAAGGCAGACAGAGACACTGTGGGGTATATTTATTAAAGGGCAAAAAGCCCTATGCCCGGCCAAAATGGTTTTCACTCTACACGTTGCTTTCATCAACCCATTGCCGGCTGTAAGATTTGGCTGCTTTTGCCGGCAATAGCTTACCCATGCCTAATCTATTACCCATGCAAAGGCTAGGGGTAAGCTACCTTGACAAGGTTTTATTAATATTTTCAGCGATGAGTTTTTTTATATTGCTGATTGATGTCTTAATATCCCATGCCCTGTGATTGGCCTGATTTATTTATTCAGCATTTTTTTGTAAACTCAGGAACCATTAGAAAATTAATTAGCCAACGGCAAATCTCTGAATTTCGTCCAAATTGCCTGCAAACAAATCCTATGTGTATTTTTTTTTTTTTATTTCAATTTAAAAGATACTATATGCCATCTCCTGTTACAGTCTGTTCTCTGTCGCCTGGCAGCACGTCCACCTCTGCGAGAGTAAATCTACAGCAATTTTGCAAGATCTTCATACTGTTACTATAGAAATGACCTTCCTTATTTCACATATCACTGATATATCATTTATTCTCTGGGTAGAGATGTTTCTAGGTAGTATTTAATGAGACTGACAGCTATATCTTCCTTAAGCACTGTGAATGATGTTAGGGAGAGTTGGACTATCGCCAAGGGCCCAGATCTGTTCCATATGACGCAAGTAGATACCTGAAACTTATAGCGTGAACTTGCTGCGCATTGTCATATATTTGGAGTGATCATCTGGTTTATTTTAATAGACTTTTTGGAGGGTTTGCTGTGCATTCTGTTGAACTTTAGGTATAAGGGCTGTTCATTATTTTAATGAAAACTGCTTATAGTGTTTATTGTGAATTAGTCAACTTTTAATGAGAGGTTTGTACTATAGACTGATGTACTGGAGATTTGTGACTTGCTGTGTTTTAATACTTTGCGTGTGTGGTGGTGGGTGGTGGTGGTGGGGGGGGGGTGCTGTGTATTATAATGATTGTTTCAGCATGAACTTTACATAAGTAATTGTGTTGCTTCAGGACATACCTGGCATCAATCCTGATTGGAAAATGAGGCCAAAATTTGCCCAAGCCAAATCCAGATCTATCGAAACCATGTCCTATTCCTCCCTAACCATGCCCATTGTAGGCGAATCTATGCACAGGCTGAACAATTTTTATTCAACAAAAGTAAGAGCAGTCCCAGGGTAAATTCAAATAGTTGGCAGATATGCTTGGGTAATGCCCAGAACACTGGAAATTCAAGGTTTGGAACTATCTTGCCACCGGGTACAGGATTCCCCACCCAGGTTTAAGCTATCTCAGAGATTCCATTGTGGTGACACTATTGTACGCCTTTGTGCCAAGACATTAAATTTGATATGGAGACACGATAGCCCTACCTGTGTTATTGATGCTCAATAACAGCCACACATCTTGTCATCTGCAGGGTAATAGTGTCAGGACTAGACTGACATTGTACATTTAGGGCAAGATTTTCTAAGCTGCGGGTTTGAAAAAGTGGGGATGTTGCCTATAGCAACCAATCAGATTCTAGATGTCATTTTGTAGAAGGTACTAAATAAATGAAAGCTAGAATCTGATTGGTTGCTATAGGCAACATCCCCACTTTTTCAAACCCGCAGCTTAGTAAATCTAGCCCTTAGTTGTTGACCTGTCCGTCATTTGCTCTACCGATGGTTATCCGGAAAAGCGTTCCTGCAGCCAACAGCATGGCCGCAGCCAAGCTTATAGTGTAGCGAGTCATCGTGAGGAGGAAAATATGGCAGTGGGTAGAGTCTGTTGCTGAAACATTTTTGTGCTATGCCATTTTCTCCACACCTATGCTAACATACTACCAGCAATGCATTAGAAGAATCAAAATCACACTTCTCCTGCAGAGGCTCTCTCCATAGAAGTTGCTGAAAGGGACTGCAGCCCTACAGAAGATGATGTGTCGCATAGCGTAGCTGCCATTAATGTGAATGACAAAATAAAAGGATATACAAAATGTTAGAGTGTGCACAGCACTTTATGACACCACTAGTGCACGATTAAAAGACTGCATGTTGCTTTTGCAATAAATTGGTGGCACACCCTGTGGGGACTGGGGATACGAGTAACTCATCTCTCTTGTTGACATTTACAGCAATGGAGGAACTGGATGGGGACGAGGTCCGGGTGTCCTCAAGAGGCCGCTATGCAGAAAGAGACATTGTGCAGGTATAGTATAAAAGGACAAATAAACTACAGGAGTGATTAGGAATTGCACATAAGTGCTTTTGTAGAGTGCAAAGATTTTTCCGACTCACATAAAATTAGTTGCATTATACGTGTGAATCACTGGCATTTTGAGCTGCATATATCTAACCTATGCGGCCTTTGCAGTAGGGGAGGGGGATCAGATCATACACGTGCAGGTAACATATATATTTGTAGGACATTCCTTACCAAGCATAAATGTTGGCGCTGCACGAGAAAGTGTCAGGTTTTCAAGTTGATGGTGATGACTGCCATATATTTGCTCCAGACGCAACTATGCACTAGATTTAAGGTGCCCTGTGTCTTAAGATGCAAGTAAAAATATAGACTTAGAGACGTGAATGCCCAGATGCATAATGCGCATACGCAAGCGGGTATCTTTTATGTTCAACCAGGGGTGGGCCCTAGCGTGGAGGAGTGAACGGGGGCCCACAGCTCGCTAGTTTCCTGTGCAGCGGGGCCCATTATCTCCATGGGCCCCAGTGCACTGCATCTGCTGCACCAGTGATATTTCCGCCACTGCGTTCAACCTTAAGTCACTCTCTATATGTATATTGGGCCATCTGTTCAGGGAAGTAACTAAAAAGGAACGGTAACAAGTAATAATGTAGCAGTTTTATTTTGTGCAAATGTGTGTTCTTAGACAGCAAAAAAAAAAAATGTATTGTTAAGTTCTGACAAGACAGACAAACACACACACACTTGACATTTACCTGAATGAAAAGCGAGGCCGTAGTGGTTCAAAGTGCAATCCAGCAGTGTCAATCATTATGACCCTGCTGGCTTGTGTGCATATATACCGTCTTATTCAGGAGAATGTCAAGCGGTGGCTTGTGAAAGAGCAGATGGGCTATATTGGCTCAGGGCTATGTAACTGGTCCTCTTAACAGCTTGGGAATTAGGATGCATACAGTCCTCTCTGTCCTAGCCCCATCCTCTCTCTCCCGGCAATCGGAAAAAGGAGATCATTACCTATGGTCACTTTCAGGTAGAGGTGCACAATATCCAGAATTTAAATTGGGATTCAGCTGTTTCCTTATCAAATCCAATTCCTGACGTCTCTGTAGTTTTAGTACTCAGCAGTAGGAAACTTTTCCCTACTGTTAGCTAAAATTAGATATAACAATTACCATGCAGACTTCTCCAACATAATTTTGATATGTCTTTCAGGGTTTAGACTTGATTAGGTATTCAGCTCAATATAGAGTAAAAGGATCCGGTATCTAGGACATAGCTGGGGCGACACTGGCTATAGACACTGTCCTTTCCAAGACCCACTGATCCACATCATCTAAGTCCTGTATGTTTAATATTCTGCTTAATCATAATTTGATTATGATAATATTTATTATCTATCAATAACAGATACCTTTGCTGTTGCTATTAATGTGATCTATAAATCTGAATATTCTTCAGGAAAATGTTTAGTTTTATATAACTACCATTGATACAGACAGAAGATAAGTCTTTGAGCTTCTGGGCCTAGCAGTCCTTAAGGGCGCTCCTTTTAGGCGCCGTTCGCTGGATCCACTTAGGTCCACAATGGCTGTAGTGGACCCACTCCACATTCCCCTCTCTCTGTGTGAGACCAGTGGGCATTGATGCCACTCTCTGATGCACTTACCATTCACAGCTATCGTGGACCCTGGCGAACATTGCCTTAAAGTAAGTATCCTTTGGTTGTTTTAGTTTAATTATCCAAAACAAAATATTTAGTTTTAGGCGGGGTTATCCCTCAAGGGGGCTTCCATTCTAAATGTTTCTAAATCTGTTCAGGGATCTGCCATGTTTTCTGGCAGAGATAAACTCTATGGGGCATATTCAATTGTCCGCGGGATTGCCAAAAATTCCGCTGTCCGCGCAGGATTACCGTTATTACAGTAATCCTGCGCGGAAAAAACGTTAATACAGTCATTTACTCGCTGGATTTCAGCTCGCAGCTGAAATCCAGCGAGAGATTACCGTATTAACGGTATTAATTTTTCCGCGCTCGATCCCGCGGACAATTGGGGCCTGAGTCACTAAGGAACGTATCTGTCGATTTTGTGCATATTATCCGCAAAATGACTCAGAACCAGACGATACGCAACAGAACGCAGCCACGTCCAAGTCATCTTCAAGCACAGGCGACACTTACTACAGGCTATGATTTCGGAGAGGGAACAGGGTGGTAAATGGGCGGATACACGTAGGCAATGTACAGTAAGGATGATCAAGTGCAGCCACGTCCAAGCCAGACCCGGGCGTACACAGAAGTACGCTGGTTTTCTGCTGCATCTCTTGCTCCAGCTGCAGGGCTAGTCTAAGTCCTGAGTCCTGGTCATGTCAGTATACAAAATGTCTGTAATGTAAAGTAGACATTAAGTACACAATAATAAATGTTTTTCAAGAAAAAAAGCTAAAAAAACATTTTTTGTTTAAAAAAAAAAAAAAAAGTCCATGTATAATCATAAATGACTATAATATTGACATATAACAATAATTGAATATATATATATATATATATATATATATATATATATATATTCTCTTTTGAGCTTTTACATTCCACATAGGTATTGTACGTATCCTGCAGTGTCTGGTCTAGTACAGCAGAGTAAACCTGCACCCGTAGTCATCACCACACGTATCTTGAGATCCGTTCCTTGTTGGCTTTGGGAGTACACAGAGCCGAGTTACTTGCAGTTTAAAGCAAACGCACATTGCGCTCAGTACGCTGCCTTAATGACTCAGGCCCTTAGTCTATATCTGGCCTAGTCGGGTGTATCAAGGCTCATAGTCTTGTTAATCCGATCCACTGTGTCACCAGCCATGTTTTGCATTTACATAACGACTAAATAGATTCGGACCTAGGACGGCAGAATTGCAGTGGCGGAAGGTTTTCTCTTACTTGTTTGATAAGTATTTGTACTGTTCCTGCAGTTGTGGGAGCTGTTGCATTGGGTAATATATGGCTGCCAGAAAAAAAACCTAAAGAAATAATTTTATATAGATGGGATGTGGTACAGATAGTGACCATGTGACTATATGACAATGAGAGGTCAAGGAAGTGAAACAATAAAATTAACCTTGGAGGCAGACGCGGGACTGGGCCTGCAGCGAACCACACTCCATTTTTGCTAATTGGGTGTCCAGTCATGTGACTTTCCGCGCTGCTGTGGTCATGTGACCAGTCAAGTGGTGACTTGTTGACAATGACCTGATAGAGGCATGTAATACACTTTCATGATGGAATTTCATGGCACTTTTATTTTAATGTCTCACTCTTTTTGCTTTCCTTCCTTTCTAGTTTGTGCCATTCCGGGATTACGTGGACCGGTCCGGAAACCAAATCCTCAGCATGGCCCGGCTCGCCAAGGACGTCTTAGCCGAGATACCAGAGCAGTTCCTGTCCTACATGAAGTCCCGTGAGATCAAGCCCCGCCCTCTGCCGCCTTCCGCTCCCATTCAGAACCTCCCCTCGCACATCTGAGCACCAACTACGCTACTCTATCCCGCACAGAATGGGGGGCACCCCCTACCATTTAAAAAATAAAAAAAAAAAGACTGGGTAACGCTTCGATCTCCCAAACTCCTCTCCCTCGGCCTGACACCTACTTAGTTATGGGAATTGCCTGCTAACTGCATCTCTAATAAACTAGCTGCAACCCCAATCTTCCAGGGGTTATGCCGTACGGTCTGGAGTCTCTAGCCCTGGATTAAGATCACTGGTCCTTCCACAAGCAAAGATTGTACTAGATGTGCACAAAGCTGCTGGTGGTCCTGTGAAATACAAAAGACAACAGTGAGATGTTTTGATGAACAGATGCAGTATTGGGGGGCTTAGCGAGTTTTGCACTTTGAAAGTATAGAGTGCTAGCTGGGGTTATGCTGTACAGTATTTAAGAACATTTTTTTTTCCAGAATTTAAATTATACAAATAATGTACATTTGTGCTTTCTGAGGAATTGTATACTGTAGTCCTCATCTGTCTCCAGATATATACAAATAAACCTTTAAACTAAACTGTTTCTCTGAAAAGTCACAGTTAGATCTGTTGTTTCTTTCTGGGGCCAACCAGGGCCCTATCTGTGTGGAGTTTGTATGTTCTCTCCGTGTTTGCGTGGGTTTCTTCCCGGTGCTCCGGTTTCCTCCCAGAGTCCAGCAACATACTGGTAGGTTAATAGGCTTCTGACAAAAAGTGTTCTAGTGTTCGTGTGTTGGGGAAGTTAGAGTGTGAACAACAATGGGGCATGGAATGTTGTGAATGATTCAGTATTCTCTGGAAAGCAAAGTGTAATATGGTGGCGCTAGAAATAAACAATACACCTACCCTTCCCATTGATCACAGTCATGGACCATATGTATTTGTATATGTATCGAAGTTAAAGATTAAGAATAAGGATGACTCATTTGCATAAGAGAAAAAAACGTGTTTGCACACTTGCAGGTAGAGACATGTGCACCCTTGAATCTAGTACCATAGCAAAGTTAATTTCCAATTCCAAAACTTGTACCCTGTTTATGTAGCTCAAAATAAAACACTTCTCAAAGAGCATACTTGCCAAAATTCTCCAGGATCTCCAGTGGCAAATCCATCATGCGAGCTGCGTCATTGAGGATTCCTATCCTACCTTCACCACGTGGAATGCAGGGGGGGGGGGGGGGGGGAAGGGGGGCACTCTGTCTGGCTTCCTGCTACCTCCATTCCTCCTGTACTTTATGTTCACTGCCCCTGTCACATGCAGCACTGTCCTCACTGAACACATCACTTATCTTCTGATATACTCTGTGCTGCTGGGAGACCCTGCTCCTTCCACTATATAACTCTCAGTCTGTGGCCTCCTGCAGCCTCCATTCCCCTCCTCACACCATGTCACTGCCCCTGTCACATGCAGCCCTGTCCTCACTAACACATCACATATCTCCTGATATAATCTGTACTGCTGGATGACCCTGCTCCTTCCACTATATAACTCTCAGTCTGTGACCTTGATGATTCCAAATCAACTGAAATGAATGGGTCCATTAATTTCAATGTTGTTTCACCATGGAGGCTAATAACTTCTTTGATATTAAGAGATGCATTTAAATGAATGTGAAAGCTCTATGAAAAGCTCCATCTAGAGAGTTTTCCATAACTATTCAAACAGGCTAGTTATAGAATTGTCTGACACTTCAATATATTTCTGGAATTTTCAGGTGAATTCCAAATGAACCTGTATGTTTCCCATGTTCCCAGAGCTCCCCAGAAACATTAACTGTTTTTCTTAATCACATCAATAAAGACTTTAAGTAATTAATTAATTTGTTAACACTTTCATTATGCTCAATATTGGCACCCCACTAATGTTTTAAGTATATAATTGACGTGGGTGTTTTCAATATTCAACATAATCACACAATGTTAATAAATAAATGAACCACTCAATTAAAGACTTACGACTCTCTATTGTCAAATTACACTGATGGGAGCTCCTGGTATAAGGAAACACAAAATAAAATGCTGAGTCATTTGGAATAGACCCAACACCTGCAGTATAGTGACCATAGGTCTGACTGTTCTATAGCTAGCCCATTTTGGTAGTAATAGAAACCTCCATAGACAGAGTTTTTCCCATTTATTTCAATGTGTCTATACATTTCAATTGGGTTTCTTCATGTAGTGCATACATTGGAATGAATTGTTGCTTTTCTGAGGCTTTTAAAATTGCTGTTGAATTCCCGTTTTCTAAATCAACGGAAATCACTAAAAACCTCTACCTCCAAGATTAGAGAGTTTGGACAAAGGATTTCACCCATCTCCACATAGCACCCCTGTGTTTCCTAGTAATTGTGATCTATTTAAAAATGTTTTGAAAAATTGACCTACAGCAGAGCCCGCCCAGGGAATGATTGCAAAGAGATGTCCAAATGCCCTAGTTTACCCCAACTTAAAATGGATTTGTATAAATGAAATCAATGTTTCCTCCATATCAGAGCAAGACAGCTGTCTAGTATATAATATGTGGTGGCTAGTATGTATGGCAGACCTACAATATGGTGACTAGTGTATATGTAAGACCTCCAAACCGGGTGGCTAGTATGTCTGGTAGATCTTCCATATGGTGACTAGCGTATATGGAAGATCTCCAACCTAGTGACTAATATGTATTCCAGATATTTATGCAGTCTGTCTTGGCATGGTGACGATAATACATATACCGTGCTGAGGACTATTCACTAATGCTGGACACGGGACAAAGAGCCGTGCCTGAGTCCAGTATGTAGTGTCTGTAATGTAATAATATGGTGGCTAATATGTATGGAAAACCTTCAGTTTGGTGACTAGTGTCTATAGGAGACCTCCAACCTGGTGGCTAGTATATATGGAGGACCTCCAAACTAAAGGCTAATATGTATGACAGACCTTTAATATGGTGATTAGTGTCTATAGAAGACATTGAACCTGGTGGCTAGTATATATTATGGACCTCCAATCTGGTGGCTATTATGTTTGTCAGACCTTAAATATGGTGATTCGTCTCTATAGAAGACCTCAAACCTGGTGGCTAGTATGTATGATGGACCTCCAATCTGGTGGCTAGTATATATGGTAGACCATTAATATGGTGACTAGTGTATATGTAAGACCTCCAACCTGGTGGCTAGTATGTATGGAGGACCTCCAATCTGGTGGCTAATATGTATGGCAGACCTTCAATATGGTGACTAGTGTATATAGAACGAAGGCCATCAATCTTGTGGATAATATGTATGGCAGACGTTTAATATGGTGACTAGTGTCTATAGAAGACCTCCATCCTGGTGGCTAGTATGTATAAAGGACCTCCAATCTGGTGGCTGATAAATATGGTGACTAGTGTATATGTAAGACCTCCAACCTGGTGGCTAGTATGTATGGTAGACCTTCAATATGGTGACTAGCGTATATGGAAGATCTACAACCTAGTGACTAATATGTATTCCAGATATTTATGCAGTCTGTCTTGGCACAGTGACAATAATTCATATACCGTGCTGAGGACTATTCTCTAATGTCGGACACAGGACAAAGAGCCGTGTCTGAGTCCAGCATGTAGTGTCTGTAATGTAATAATGCTTCATTTTTCCAAAGAAAAAAAGATCTGATTTTAATGCCTGTCAGCTTGGGACTTTCTGAGCTATTTTAATTTTCCTTGTTATTTTTACCTTTGATTTCTCCTGCCAGGCAGGCTGTTCATGTCTACAAAGCCAGCTAAATGGGGGAATTGAAAGTTCAGCTTCTACATGCACCTTTTAGAATAATAGAAGTGCAACAAAATGCTTTCTCATCTGCAAGTGGCACCGTCGCCCGCTCCTCCTGTACTCACAACAAATATCTGTTACCGGCTAATTATAATGCATTGAAACCGGCAAACTGTCCGTCAATCTATGACGACTCTAATGAAATAGATGCGCTGTTTTCACATCAACAGCTCAACAACAAATCAACAGGACATTCTGAAGGAAAGCTTCCTGCGGTATTAAGTGATTCCTGCGTCTGGGTAGGACAATGCAGATGCACAGCGTGGGGATAGAGCCAGACAACAAAACAATGGGGGGACAAAAATACAGAACAAAACAATTTATTTTCTCTGATTGCTTATTCTGCCATCTAAGCTGTGCTAGATAACAGCTGCTTTTGCCTGATGTGCTAAAGTGCTTCTATTACTTACAGTGAAATCAGCTATTTTGGGAGTTGAAACAATATTCATGATATATTCGGTACGAATAGGCAACATTACAAGGGTCACCAAGAGGAGTCCCGTACCCTAGCTGATTACTAAGGTGCTTCCTTTCCCCTTCCCCCTCCCTCCCAGACTCTGCAAAGGTCAGCTGTTTGTTATCAGATTTTGATTTCCACATTTGTAAATGTCTGGAAGCTAGTATATATAGCAGACTTACCTTATAATCCCTAGTATGTAAAGAAGACTTCCAAGCTGGTTGCTTGTGATATAGATGGCTTCAAATCCGGTGGCTAGTATATATGTCAGATCTACAATCTGATGGCTAATGTTTATGGCACACTTTCATTCTGGTGGCTAGTAAGTATGGCATGCCTCCAAACTGGTGGCTAGTGCTGTTATCATGGCAGGCCTTTAAACTGGTGACTAGTATATATCCAATACGGTGGCTAGAATGTATGACGGATATTCAATATTGTGGCTAGTACGAATGGAAGACCTCAGACATAGCAGCTAGTGGTGTATGTATGGCAAATGTTTAATCTGGTGGCTATTATATAAAACAAATCTACAATATGGTGGCTAGTATGAATGATGGATCTCCAGTCTGCTGGCTAATATGTATGGTAGACCTTCAATCTGGTGGCTTGTGTATATAGGAGACCTCTAATTTGCTGGTTGGTATGGATGCCAGAACTCCAGATCTAATGACTTGTATATATGGAAGACATCCAGTCGGTGGCTAGTAAGTACATCAGGCCTCATATATCGTGGCTAGTATGTATGGTAGACTTCCATTGTGGTGACTAGTAAGTATGACAGACTTCTACTCTGGTAGCTAGAATATATGGCAGACCTTCAATCCAGGATGGCTTCCATGTACGGTAGACCAACAGAGATTCCCTTACAATCACCAGAACTTGCTGCGGTAGCCCCTGGGAACTGTTAGCAGGGGTCAGGGAACTTTTTTACCTTTTACCCCCAAATATATTTAGATACGTCGACGTTAAGGAAATCATATATTATTATTGGAATTCAAAATTTGATTAAATCTATTCAAAATTTCTTTGAAAGCTTCAACTTCAAAACTTCAGGTTTTGGAGAAATGATGTTGTTTCATTTTTGATACGAGTGCATCAATATTGGGGCGTTTTGATGTCAGAGCAATTTGGATACAATCTTCAGCGTCCAATCGATTTCTCTGCTTTGTTTTTATGTTCATTAGAGTGCAAAATCCTTGTTCACAAAGGTAGGTTGTTGCAAAAGGCAGCAACTTTTTTACTGCCTCCTCATGTGCCATTTTGAATGTCTTTGCAGCTGTTGACATCCAAAAATATGACAGATCTGCTTCTGGTACAACAGCAATTTCACATTTAAAGGGATCTACAATCCAACTGACAGCATGTGAATCGGCAGCATTACCCCCAGGAATTTCATTTTTACCCCATTTTGGTGTTAGTAACATGCAGCAGACAGTGCCAAGCAAATGTCTTACAAGAGACTATATATATATATATATATATATATATATATATATATATATATATATATACTGTGTTTAGCAATCTGCAGCCTTCTACTCCTTTTGCTTGGGGGAAATAATTTAAATAACGAAACCCTGGAAAAAAGGTGCATGCTATAATTTCATTTTATGTATGTGATTTACTCTGTGCTGGAAGCAGAAGAATCCACGGAGGACAGGCTGTGTAAAAAAATGAGGACGTGTTTGCTCAATGCTGAGTCAACAACTGGAATTTAGGAGCGAGACCAGGGGATAAATATACCAGTCTGCGGTTTTTGCAAGTTGTCGATAATCGGCGATGTCTTTACAGGCAAGATTTGCCTTTAAAGATATTGCCGTTTGAAATCTGCCCTGCAAAGTCGCTGATTTACTAAAGCCTCCACAAAGAACAAATGTGGGTGTTGCTCATAGCAACCAGTCAGATTCTAGCTATCACTGTTCTAGAACGTACTAGATAAATGATAGCTAGAATCTGATTGGTTGCTATGGGCAACACTCTCATTTGTCCTTTTTGGAGGTTTTAATAAATCTGGCCCTCACAGTTTTATATTTTATTTACAAGATCACTCCTCTACCACTCTTGCTGTAGCAAATTATGCTATATTTCTATTTCTTCTAACCATATAGGCCCTGGGTGGGCACCAACTCGATATTCACCATTGGCGCAAGTCACATGACTTCCTCTATTGAATACATAAGCAATGTACGCTGAGTACATCAATGACTGGAGCGCAAAGCAAATGGAATGGTTCTTAAGACATCAGACCCCCACAGGCTGCTATGGGCCGATGGGAAACCGTTCTAGAAGTCTGCACAAGAACATACAGCCACCATCTTTAAATGTTAATTTGGGGTATTTATATTTAACAGAAAGGGGCGTGATTTGGGGGGGGGGGATCAGGGTACGTTTGGGCTGATTGGATCATGGTTTTGGTGAAACATGAAGGGGCTTATTTTGTTTTGCTTTATAAAACAATGGGGGTTATGTTTTTTTATGCTGACCCACTATTAATAACGATTGTGAATAAAATAGATTTTATATCCCGCAATATATAGGAGAAGTACTTTGCACGGTAATGTCTGTACTGCTTATGTGCATTCAGAGATGATTGAATCCCTGTGTGGCTGTGCCGTACCTCGTATCATTCCTACATTGTGCTACAATTGGGGAATGAGTCACGTCAGTTCCCTGCTGAGAGGACGGTAGATATACCATGCATGATGAAGGCTGGGATTGGGTCTGTAGAGTGGTAGAAAAAGCAGTGAGTGGCAATCATTTATTTATTTTGAAAAACAACTGTTTTTGTCAGACGCCAGCTGTATTTTTTTCTAATGCGAATAAAATTTGTTTGTCAATGACAAATTATGTAGAATTACATTAGTCATATCTGCTGCTATGCTGATACTTTTATGTAAAACGTGGCGGGATCCAGAATACAGCGCGGTCTCTCCTTCGAGTACACAGAACAGGTCGTACTCTGTCACCACGTGGGTGCTGTAATTACAGGTGACACAAGCAGCAGTGACCTGCCCTGCTTAGGGGCACTATTCAGTCGTACCACCAAGTCTTCCAATCCTATACACATCACAGACATCATGGGGTCTGCGCTCAGGACAAGTGGTCGGATCATATAGGGGCCGCTGATACCTACACACACCCGGATGTAGTTGTCATCTGCAGATTGAATTTATGGCCCCAAAAATGATCTGATTGACAATAATATGTTGTACTGGTATCTAAGAGGTATTCTTATACTAGTGATGATTTCTCCCAAAACAGCTCCCTCAAGCATTAAGAGAAAACATATTGAGAATAATGATAATGTTGATGTGGGGACAGAAGGGCACACACAGAGGGGGAGACAGAGATGCACACACAAAGGGGGAGACAGAGACGCACACACAGAGGGGGAGACAGAGACGCACACACAAAGGGGGAGACAGAGACGCACACACAGAGGGGGAGACAGAGGCGCACACACAGAGGGGGAGACAGAGACGCACACACAAAGGGGGAGACAGAGACGCACACACAAAGGGGGAGACAGAGACGCACACACAGAGGGGGAGACAGGCGCACACACAGAGGGGGAGACAGAGGCGCACACACAAAGGGGGAGACAGAGGCGCACACACAAAGGGGGAGACAGAGGCGCACATACAAAGGGGGAGACAGATGCACATACAAAGGGGACAGAGGTACACACACGGGGGATAGAGGTGCACACACAAAGGGAGGACAGAGGTCCACACATAAAGGGGGACAGAGGCTCACACACAAAGGGAGGACAGAGGTGCCCACACAAAGGGGGGACAGAGGTGCACACACAAAGGAAGGACAGAGGTGCAAACACAAAGGGAGGACAGAGGTGCCCACGCAAAGGGGGGACAGAGGTGCACACACAAATGGAGGACAGAGGTGCATACACAGAGGGGGAACAGAGGCGCGCACACACAAAGGCGCACACAAAGGGGGACAGAGGCGCACACACAAAGGGGGGATAGAGGTGCACACATACAAAGGGGGGGGGATAGAGTTGCACACACACAAAGGGGGGACAGAGGCACACACATAAAGGGGGGGATAGAGGTGCACACACACAAAGGGGGGACAGAGTCGCACACATAAAAGGGAAGACAGACACACAAACCCACAAAAAATAATCAATCCTGCAATTCCACACTAAAGATGTTTTCACTAAGTGTTTTGCAGCTGTCTGTAGATGTAACATCACTATGTATAACACTATAATCAGTACTTTTGTTCTTGGTCTCTACAGATATGTCAGACCTTGAATGAAGTACAATACATCAGTAACGTTTTACTAAAGAGAACTCGCTGATTAAATTGTGGTGTAAATTTCAGGGGCTGCACTCATTACATTAGAGTAACTAGGGGAACCGTCTGGCAAAACTGTATTATATTCTGCTTGTCTGCTTTCCCATAGGTAATGCTTATAAGATAAGATATTCTAATTGGCTACCAAATAAACTCCCTATGTGCCATGGGCAATAACCAATCTATAACTCACTTGAGTAAACTAATACCGCTTTCATACTGCCGCCCCGGCAATATCCCGGGTTTTTCAAGCCGGGTTTTTGCCGGGGCTCGGAGCGTCCCAGCTCAGAAACACCATTCATACTGCACCTCGGACCCGGGAATTTCCCGGGTTGACCCCATTCATACTGCACAAGTCTGTGCCCTGGCAATTTGTGGGAGTCATCACCAGAGCAGTTTTCATTGGCTGAAAAATGGTGATGTCATTGAAAGGTGACTGGTTTTTTGACGCATAAAGATGATGCAAAAGTGGGTGGTGATTGTTTACCACATTACTTTACATCATGGCCGACGACTCACTTTTGTGTAGCCCAGAGTTCATGTTTACTAGTGTGTTTTTGCTGTTTTATGCAGCAAATGAGAGTTTGCTGCAGCTTCTGACACTGTGCACTCTTGCACAGTCCCAGTTCAGGAGGAGGAAGGCGAAGTTTATGGCACAACAGAAGAAAACTCAGTGTCTGTATATGCGCAGGAGGAGAGCTTTTCTCAGGGCCAGCATTGCCTCAATTTTGAGATTCAGTGCTGCCAGTAACCGAACCATGCGTGCCAGAGAGCGTAGCCACGGAGAAGCTTTCTGGTCTACTGTGGAAGCGTTTGAGGAACAGCAGTGGATGCAACACCTCAGAATGTCACGTGGGACATTTAACTATGTGCTGGACCTTATTACCCCAGCACTTTCCAGGAAGGCCACTAACTTTGGGAAACCTATTCCACCATGTAGGCGCCTTTCTATTGTGTTGTGGTGGTATGCTACCCCTGGAGAATACCGGACAATCTCCTGCTTGTTTGGAGTGGGGATATCCACGGTGTGCACTCTAGTGCATGAAGTCACCACGGCATTGCTGGAAGCCCTGTATCATCGCTTCATCTCCTTACCGCAAGGTCAGCGCCTGGATGATACAATTGCAGGATTCCTGAAGCGTGGGTTTCCACAGTGTGCTGGAGCCATAGACGGGACACACACCCCCATCATTGCCCACACAGACAACCATGCGGATTACTACAACCGCAAAGGCTGGCATTCCATCATTCTGCAGGCTGTGGTTGACCACAACTATTGGTAAGCATTTGTTATGGGGTTTTTTTTATGTGACTGTGCCATGTGTAATGCGTATTGTAAAACATTGCTATATGTATTTTTATATGTCAGTTTCACAGATGTTTTCATCGGCTGCCTGGACGTTCCCATGACGCCAGAGTTCTAGCAAATTCAGACCTTTACCAAATTGCTGAGGAAAGACAAGATGGCTGGCTGTTCCCTAGAGAGGTAAATATAGGTGTAATGTTGTATGATGTTTTTGTAATTGAAGCTTATATACTATTGTTTGCTATCAATATTGTATGTATTTACTGCCCCTTTTTATACATAGATGTACCACTTAGAAATAACAAAAGTTATTATTCCCTTTCAAACTGACACATCCCAAAAAGTGGAAACATGAACTTGTCACGAAGGGGCAAAATGCTTCTGTCATCAAGCTGTCAAATGATATCAACCAACTACGAAACGTTCAAACTCAAGTGTTTTGCCGAATGAAGATGAAGGTTGAAATCTGTGATTTCGTTGTTTAACTTTCTACTTACTTCTTAGTAGAAAGCAAAAAGAATATCAGAAAAGAAATCTTCTCAAACCAAACTGATATTGTGATAAAAATAAAAAATATATGTAAGATTGATATTGTCATCAAATAGCTTCTTATCGAATAAAAAAAAAAAAATGTATTTACTTTTGAAACAAGATAATGATGGTTAATTTTTCAAGCCCGGAAAATGTGAAATATTTGAAAGCAGCTGACGTTGGCTGATAAAAAGAAACAGTGTCACATATTGCGCAATGGTATAGACTCTGCGGCAGAGGCAATTAGCGTTTACTGTCATTCCGTGCTCCAAAACACCAGTGGGAAGTGCTGGCAAAGGCTCTTGGGCTTACAGGAAAAGGACAGAATGCTACAGTCTGACAATTATTATGATTTTCCTTTATATAGCAGCGTTTAGTATATTTACTAAACGACGGGTTTGAAAAAGTGGAGATGTTGCCTATAACAACCAATCAGATTCTAGCTGTCATTTATTTAGTGCATTCTACAAAATGAAAGCTAGAATCTGATTGGTTGCTATAGGCAACATCTCCACTTCTTGATACCCACAGTTTAGTGAATCTAGCCCTAAATCTCTTACCATATAGAGATAGACTATTGTCCATTTATGAAGCCAATTAACCTACCAGTATGCTTTTGGACTGTGGGAGGAATTTGGAGCACTCAGAACAAACCCACACAGAAAGGACTTAGAGATATATTTACTAAACTGCGGGTTTGAAAAAGTGGAGATGTTGCCTATAGCAACCAATCAGATTCTAGCTGTCATTTTGTAGAATTCACTAAATAAATAAGAGGTAGAATCTGATTGGTTGCTGTAGGCAACATCTCCACTTTTCCAAACCCGCAGTTTAGTAAATATACCCCCTAGACTGGAGTTGAACTCATGCCCTAAGGCAGAACAGATATTTAGTATTTAGTCCTGTAGTAATATTTATTGATACAGTTAGTCTACCAAATTTCTTAATATCACTTTTAAAAGAAATGGTTTATTTTTTTGGGATACAATTGGGTTCTCCAATAAACTTTAGGACTTGGAAAGCCGATATAACAGCAAATTATACACACCGCTGATCTACGTTTTCATTCACTTTCTTTTTTTTAATCTGGTCCGTATGCGCTTGTTTCAGATTTTATCAATTACCCTGAAAATATATTTTTCTTTTCCAGGGCAGTTATTTGAGCCTGTAAAAGGGACTGCCATGGGACACAACATTACCTCATTCTGTGCAAAAATATTTAATAATCGCCCTATGGAACAATTTGTATGTCCGATGTTGACCTAGATTCACTGAAGAAATATTTCTGATTTAGGCTGCTCCACTTTCTGTATTGGAACATATGGGAATAATTTACTTCCTCCTTTTGCCGTTTGGAACTTTCACTGTAATATACAAACGGACGGATTTCTCAAGACAGATTTACATTGAATATAGATTTAAACAATCTTTTTATGACGCAATAGGATACTAATAATATGACCAGGGTACTATATAAAATACTTACATAAGAGAATGTTGCTATACATCTAGTGTATGGTGGCTCCTCTTTAATTGTTTAATAAAAATGATTGAATGACGGTAATTGTCTTTGAAACATAAAAATCCTACACATTGGCTTATTTTAGTAGTTTGGTGTTTTAGAAACTAGAGATAATTATATGTAATAAACAAAACCATAATCCTAAAAAAATATTAGCACATTTGAAAAAGGTTGCATTTGGCTGAATCTTTTTTTATTTTATTTTGCACATTTAAAGGCCTGTGTTTTAGCAACACCATTTCTCCTTTGTTAAGGCTGATATTTCATGGACGCTTATCGATAAGAGTTCGCCCCGGTCTTTCTCTGCAGACGCGGGTATCCAGAAGTCGAACGGTTGCCTGGCACATTGGCAGATTTGGTGTTTAAGATCTACTAATACAAAAGATAAGAAAAAAATAGATAAAAATATAAAAAAAATAAAAAAATTTAATAAAAAAAACCAAACAAAAAAATATTAAACACTATTTAAACATGAAAGCATTTTTGTTAATCATTTTCATCAGTTACCGCTAAGGCAAGGGTAAGCCATGGTCAACAGCAGTCGGAGAATCTTCTGTTAACGTCAAGAGTAACCCTTCCATGCGTTGGGCAAAGCAAGAGAAAGTCCTTTCGCCAGTGAAAACTCCCGTTTATGCCTACAACAGGGCTTTTCACCACTTTTTTTTTTAAAATCAGACCCACAACACCTAAAAAGAAAAAAACAGAAAAGTTGACTTGCTGTAATACCTCTCTCCTGTTACACATTTAATCTATTATGGGGGCTCAAAAATGTGTCCCAATACATTGAATGAGCATTACTGACTTACTTTGGAATCAATGTAAGAAAGTTCAGTTATAATGGGCCTGATTCAGTAAGGAAAGTAAAGCAAACAAAATGAATAACTTTGCACCTTAGCAAAACCATGTTGCATTGGAGGGGGAGGTAAATTTAAAATGTGGGGACAGATATATTTTTTGGGGTAGAGCATGTCCTAGATCATCTTTAAATATCAGTGTAAAAATAAAGCTATTGAGTATTTGTGTCCTACATGAAAAAACAGCCAGTATTTTCCTTATGTGCAAAATAAACTCATTTGCACCCCTGGCATTGCAACATGGTTTTGCCAAGGTGAAAAATTACTCATTTTTTTTTTTTGCTTTACTTTCCTTAACGAATCAGGCCCAATATCTTTTACACGTATATACAAGGATACATTATTTTTTAACTCCTGATAGAACAAGTTTTTGGTGGCACGTAGGGACATGAACCTCTATGGATATGGAGATGAATACAAACACGGCATAAAGTAGAGACAACAAAATTTAATTGTGAACCCAACTGAAGGTCAGAAAACTGAAAGACGAATTGTCCTCTGTTGTCCAGGTGACATTCCTGACCGTAGATCCGCAGTCTCAGTTATTTTGTGGTATAGATGATTTCCAAATCTAAAGTCACATTTTGGGGTTAATGGAGAGCCTGAATTTATTGAAAAGAAACACAAAAATATCCTTCAAATAAGCTTTATTTAATATAAATTGATGTGGTCTCCCAGCTGCTTCTACTGCAACCGCTCCAACTGAGACAACCTGGGGTGTCTACTGTATCTTGTAAATTGTAAGAAATGTTTTGTCATCAATAATTCCTAAGCTTGCCCATTATATGCCAGGGGTCATTTACATTGCAAAGATGAACATTTTACCCTAACTTATATTGTAATAGCGTTCAGAAAGAACCTTAGGTTGATCATCCATAGATGGAAACATAGCATTAAAAAATGAGTAACTTTGCACATGGGCAAAACTATGTTGCATTGGAGGGGGAGGTAAATTTAAAATGTGGGGACAGATTTATAGTGGGGGTAGGGCATGTCCTAGGTCAACTTTAAATTTCAGTGTAAAAATAAAGCTATCAAGTATTTGTGTCCTACATGATAAAAAAAAAGCCAGTATTTAACTTCTGTGCAAAATAATAAATTAATTTCCACCCCTTGCATTGTAACATGGTTTGTCCAGGAGAACATTTAAACCTTTTTTTTCTGCCTTGCTCTCCTTAATGACTCTGGCCCATCATGCCTAGGAGCATTCAGGAGAGCACAAATCTACATTGACCAGCAAATAGAAGAAATGAAGTATGGACATGTATGTTCTCCCTGTGTTTGCGTGGGTTTCCTCCGGGTACTCTGGTTTCCTCCCACACTCCAAAAACATACTGGAAGGTTAATTGGCTGCTATCAAAAGCGACCCGAATCTCTCACTGTCTGTGTGTGTGTGTATGTCAGGGAATTAAGACTGTAAGCCCCAATGGAGCAGGGACTGATGTGAATGAGTCCTCTGTACAGCGCTGCGGAAATCAGTGGCGCTATATAAATAAATGGTGATGATGATGATGATGATGATAAGACAATTGTGCTTCAAATAGCAGCTGCAAATTGCATTCACTTAAAATTTCTGCATAATCAATAAAACAATTGCAGGCATAATGAAAGATGCAAGATATCTACTGGTCTGCGGCGGTAGCACTTGTGCTGGTTTATGCTGTGTGAAATTATATATTCTCTCTCTCTATATATATATATATATATATATATATATATATATATATATATATATAGAGATATATATATATATATAGAGATATATAGATATAGAGAGATATATAGAGAGATAGAGAGAGAGAGAGAGAGAGAGAGAGAGAGAGATCCCGGGGAAGCATCCACCCCCCCCCCCCCATTTATCTATTGCGAGGATGAGAACCGGGAAGTTGCCCTGCTCTCCCGGGAGTTCTTCCAGAAATACGGGAGTCTCCCGGACATTCCGGGAGAGTAGACAACTATGCGTTAAAGAAAAGCAGCTACTGAATCTCTAGAGACTGAAGTGTCTTTTACATTTCTGTCTCCATTACTGAAGTCATGTTGTCTTACCTGTCAGTCGTTGATTAAATCTTGGTCTCCATGAAAATGGCCACCTCCATAGGCATCAATACATGAACATAGGACACAATTTCTGCAGTGTCATCATGCCACAGATGGCGAAGCCAACCACGTCTTGTACTGGCTCAGCATCAGGGAGAATGCCAGACTCTTCAGGGAGTGAGGGATATCACCCCTATTTCAGGGAGTCTCCCTGACATTTAGGGAGAGTTGGCAAGTATGATATACGTCACATAATTTAGGCCTACGTTTGTAATCATTTGTTTTGTTTGCAAAATACGTATTCGCTATTAGGCATTAATACCTTTTAAAAACCTCTCTAATACGGGAGGAATAACTGCCCATCTCCCCTACATGCACAGATATTTAAAAAAATGTGCTTAAACATGCCCAGCATAATATATGCAGATGCAACGAGGAAAGCACCAATCAGTGCCAGCGGAGCATTCACAGACAGCCAATCACTAGCAGTTCACTGTCACTGGCGCCAACATCATCTGCTACTTGCACCTGCCCTTAACAACCAGCAAATAGTACGTCTCGGACAGGCCTATAAGCTTTCTGTTACTTATCCTTGGCGGAGGTTCTCGTTGTATAAAGAGCTATATTGGGGATTAATACACAGCTGTGAGGAACTGTACAGATAAATGCATTACACAGTAACCGGACAGAAGTAGAAGATGCCGAGTCCCAAACCAACGCTGCACATTAAGGTTTTTAATGCAACATCGCCACCTGCAGCTCAAACTGAAGAAGGACAAAGGAAGTCTTCTCTACCTGCAATTTTTGAGATTAATCTAATCACATTATATTGTTAGGGTATTGCTCAGATTTACTAAAGAGACAGAAAAAAAACATAATCAAGGGTTAATTTAAAGAACTTCACTAAACACTGTCTTTTATGAACAAATTGACAAATAAACTAAAACTTGAATGTGGATATCATGATTTATTTATATAGCGCCACTAATTCCGTAGCGCTGTACAGAGAACTCATTTACATCAGTCCCTGCCCCACTGGAGCTTACAGTCTAAATACCTTAACACACACAGAAACACAGACTAGGGTCAATTTTGATAGCAGCCAATTAACCTACTAGTATGTTTTTGGAGTGTGGGAGGAAACCGGAGCACCCGGAGGAAATCCACGAAAACACGGGGAGAACATACAAACTCCACAGATAAGGCCATGGGCAGGAATCAAACTCATGACTCCAGTGCTGTGAGGCAGAAGTGCTAACCACTGAGCCACCATGCTATCCACGCTCTGGATATTTTTTCGTTTGAAGTCCCTCCCTCCCTTCCATAACAGAATGGAATTTAAATTCATGGGCAGCCAGTGGGGCCTCTTGCACTCTGAACTTTCCAAGTGTGGGGGCAAGTACTCCGGTATCAGCTGATATGGGGCCCTGTAGCTGAGGGGGCCCATCTGGTGCTTGGAGCTTGGAGGATCAGGGGCATTAATGTGGAAGCTCAGGGCAGATGGGGCATAGAGATGCAAGTCAACCACGCCCCTTAGTGTTGCATCCAATTTTGACTTATACGTTTCATTAAGATACAACTTATAGATGGCATGTCTTGGCACTGCTCATAGGTCTGGTGCAAGTTTCTGAGATTATAAAGAGGACTGACAGATCTATACATTAAATTTAAAGGTCCACGTGTCTCAAGATATAGGAAACTTAAAATACATCCTCAGAAATTTAACTGCACAGATACATCATACTTAGCTACTCTTCCGGAAAGTCTGGGAGAATCCGGAATTCCGGGATAGCAGGCCATTCTCCTGTGTCCTACCCCCGCCTTAGTGAAGTGGGCATGATAGGGGCCTCCACGATGCGCTTTGATTGCCTATTGTGTAATTTTGTCCCCACCCTGAAATGATGCATAGGCATCACTGCGTTGCAAGGGGCGAGCCAAAAGGGTGTGATTTGTGGCCCCCTGCCCCACCCCTTCCACACTCGCACTTCACTTTCCAGAGTGATGAAGAAAAAAATCAACTACGAGATAGATTTTGCACGTAAGTAAAAGTCGCATTTTTAAGTATATGTCATAGATTTGAATATCACAAACATCGAAGCCAATGTTACAGTGTGTAACCACACCTGAGCTCACAAATAACAACAGTTATGTTCACAGCGCTGGAAGCTATTAAGAAACCAGATAATTTGGTAATCAAACACTAAGAAAAATTATTTAAGAGAAGCGAGTGCGTAAATAAATACTAAATATAACAGACTCACATTAAAGCATTTATACTCCAATATAAAGAAGACTAAGGGCGTGCCGAACTTAAGCGCACACAGCCACATCCTTATCAAGCATTCAAAAAGCGTCTCAAACACACTTGTTTAGCTGCAGTGTCTCTGTCTACAGCTACAGGGCTAGTCTAAGTCTTACGTACTAGTAATGACAGTCTCATATGCATGCTATAACATGTGTTTGCAATCAGAAGCAACTGTAGAAATGTTCACTAGACATGAAGATCATCCTAATAAATTCTCATGGGAAAAAAAAAATGATAAAAATAAAGTTGTGTGGTTTTTGTTTTGTTTTTAGAGTTTTATCACTAATGCCTATGCTATTAACAGGTGACATTTTTTTTTTAAAAAAAAAAAAATCTGTGCATTCGTTTGCTAATTTATAATCCATGTAGGTATTTGACGTAAGTTGCGCTGAGATTCCGGCCCTATATCTCCATGGGGTGAATTCAATTCCCCCCGAAGTACCGCAGTGTAAAAGCTACTACCGTTATTACGGTAATATTAACCCGGCTTTCTGCAAGTGAACAGCCGGCGTTAAACTACCGTAATAACTGTAGTAGTGCGCAGGCCGCGTTACTTTTTACAGTAGCGCGGCCAATTGAATTCCCCCCATGTCGAAATAAAATTGACACCTGAGCTTCCTGTCTGTAACCTTTGTGATGCATACAGACAGCGATCTCACTGAGAAGAAGGACGCCCAGTGGCTTTCTACGTGTGAGCTTGGTGCCTTCAGGCTTGGTGAGCTTCTTAGCTGCAGGCAGGGCCGGATTAACCATAGGGCTAACTGGGCTACAGCCCAGGGGCCTCGGGCATCCAGGGGGCCCTTGAAAGTGCTCAGCAGCAGTATTGATCGGTCGGGGACGGGGGCGCCCCCGGGGCGATCAGTGCTGCTGAGCACTTTCACTGCGGTCATTCCCCGGCGCGCTGTAGTCTCCTTACTGAGGAGATCTTGTGAGTGTCACTCTCATGAGAGCTCCTCAGTAAAGAGTGTACAGCGCGCCGCGGAAGGAGGTAAGTGCCGGGGGGGGGGCTCGGATCACCGGGGGGAGCGCGGCTCGGATCACGAGGGGGCCCTCACAGGGGAATGGAGGCCCCCTTAGCCCAGGGGCCTCCATTCCCTTTATCCGGCCCTGGCTGCAGGTGACCCTTAAGTGTTTGTCAGTCATTAAAGGCAATCAATAAATACGTAAAAAATTGAAAGCAGAAGGAATTCTCGTTAAACTGTAATCAGTTTTTTTTTTCCCTGCTGATTTTCAAAGAAAATCTTTGTGTAACAATGTCCCAGAATTATCCTTGCCCGCAATCTCCCTTCAAAATCTCACTGATTGCAGTAATTGAGCATGTTCTTCACCTCCCATATTGCGCTGCTGGGTGTCATTCTTTAATTTGCATCTGGCTGTTATTCTCTTCGGCAAAGTGAAACATGATATGGAATTTAAATCTTATCTACCGTCATTTTACATAATCAAGTTTACCTTCCAACAGCCTCAAGCAGTGGCTACTTACGTGTTTACAAGTGTGCATGCATTTCTGTTTTTTTTGTACATGTAAGAACTGATTCTGCACGCATTAACGCCCATATTCAAATAAAAGCAGATCTCAAGATATGTGTACATTTGAATCTGGGTATAAGTACACTCCGGCTAAACGTTACTTGCCGTATGTACACAGACAGAATGTATCAAATACATTTGCAACTCTTATTACCATAATCATTAATAAAAATGTAATATTTAAAAAAAAAAAAATCTTTGTTTTTTTTTTTTGCATGAAATACATAAAGTTGTGTATTCAGAAACTTTCTCTTAATTAGACATTGTGAACTCATCCACAAGCATATTGAGATCAATCCGTCTAAACCAGGGGTCAGGGAACTTTTTTACCTTTTACCCCAAAATATATTTAGATACGCCGACGTTACCCCCTAGATTTGAAAGGAAGGAAATCATATATTATTAATTATTGGAATTCAAATTTTATTGAATCTATTCAAAATTTCTTTGAAAGCGTCAACTTCAAAACTTCAGATTTTGGAGCAATGATGTTGCTTCATTTTTTATACGAGAGCATCAATATTGGGGCATTTTGATGTCAGAGCAGTTTGGATACAGTCTTCAGCGTCCAATCGATTTCTCTGCTTTGTTTTTATGTTCGTTAGAGTGGAAAATCCTTGTTGGCAAAGGTAGGTTGTTGCAAAAGGCAGCAACTTTTTGTCTGCCTCCTCATGTGCAGTTTTGATGCCTTTGCAGCTGTTGACATCCAAAAATATGACAGATCTGCTTTGTTTTCAAATGCAATACGTGCTTCATTATTGCATCGAGGCTCAAGAAGTTCCTCTGCCAACCCTTGAGGCACTTCTGGTACAACAGCAATTTCACATTTAAAGGGGTCTACAATCCAACTGACAGCATGTGAATCGGCAGCATTAACCCCAGGAATTTAATTTTTACCCCATTTTGGGGTAATTTACCCCTGTTCCCTGACCACTGGTCTAAACCATTCCATACTCGGGGGGAGTAGATCTCCGGTGTAGTAGTGATTTTTTATAATGGGAAATTGATAAATCTGGGAGGTTAAACAACCAGAAATCTGGTCCCTCTGGCACTGAACATCCTGTGATTTCCATAGCATATTCTAGGACCTTACACCAGAAGGGAACTATGGCAGGGAAAGTCCACCGAATGTGTACAGGAGACTCCAAACCCAAACCACACCTCCAGCAAGCACCCGAGACACATATGCGTAATTTCAAGTATGTAAACGTCCGGCTGAATACACTTAGGTTACTTAAATCTGTTGCAGTTATTAAATTCCAAGCCCACAATAGTGGTTTTGATATTGTCAACGTCACAAAACACCAAGCAGACTTGGCTGCTAAATTTGCTGCACTGTTAACCTTGCAATGGATCTAAGTGCAGTGATTATGCGCAAGTGTTGCATGATTAACAGTTTGTAGCTCTTATACAGGAATCTGTTGCCCAGGCAACCACCGAGTCATGGACCCTTACAGTCTCCTCTCTGATTACTTCATCTTGCACGATTTAACAAGGGCTTTCCCATATTAACAAAGGAGGGATGGTGTCACTAGTACAAGCTACTTGGTTTGCGCCAACCTTTTCCTATGTAGCCTGTAAACAATGTGCAATTAGTCAACAACATAATGTTAGTACACTAGCAAAAGTCAAGCGGGCACATATGCCATTGACTGAGACACAGTTTTGGAGTTTGCAAATTGATTTCAAGCCTAAGGGGGGAGAATCAATTCAGCGTAATGAGTTGTGCGTAGAGAACTACACTTTTGTGAATTCTGATGTCACAGTGGTTGCTAAAAAAATGTATTAAGGAATTTGTAAGTGCCAATCACTATATCACATAGGGGTACACATTTCACAGATGAATAGCAGCGGAACGCTCCTTGTTCCTTGCACTTGCTCTGTTCAGTTGTGTCCCGTTGCTAGGCAGCGGGCCGCTAACTCCGCTCACCTGTCAGTGTGTCTGACTGCCAAATCTCCATCACCCAATCAGGATGCACCTTATGGTTTATAGAGCACTCTCTGACTCGGACTTCTCTCTGGATCCTCCATGTGTACTGCACCGCTCGTTTGGCTCTGACCTGGATTGCCTGACTACTCCTGTCGCTACACCAGTGACGGTCTTGGAGAACCGCGACCTGCGTTCCATCTGCAGCTAAGCCCAAACTCCCTTGCGGGGGTCCCTGGTGAATACCGGGGGTACGCTAGACTCCGCGCCTCCCTGTTCAGTTGCGCTACCGTTTAGCGGCCATCTCTGTAATTCCGTGACAGAATCAGGCCCCAGGTTTCTCAAAAACATCATAAGCCCACATATTGCACTCATTTCTTTCCCTGTAACTAGGGCTGTGCAAGACAGGCAGCTGCAATGGACATCAGGGAAGGAGGGGGAGCAGATGTCACATATGCCCACCCCATTCTTCCCTTGTCACACATGCCCCAAACCTCCTGACAGGTTCCTAACAGCTGCAGAATTTGGTGGAGTAGATCTTACCCGGCCTTAGGAGCCTTGTACAAAGTATTGAGCTGTTATATCTGTCAAATGAGGTATGTACAAAATCTCTGATAGGGCTGCATCAGAAATCTTGGGATGCCCTACAACCCGGATAAACAGGACCCCCTTTTTATCCACCCTTCATTATGGCGATTACAATACAGTCCTCTCTGCAGGCTTATATAAAAAGTAGAAACTATTTTAATGACTAGTATACAAAGCAGACCTCAATGAAGTGGCTAGTACATAGTACTACATTGTGGCAGCTAGTGTATAAAGCAGACCCCACACCTGGTAGTTAGTATATAAAGCAGACCTTCACACCTGGTAGTTAGCGTATAAAGCAGACCCCAAACCTGGTAGTTAGCGTATAAAGCAGACCCCAAACCTGGTAGTTAGCGTATAAAGCAGACCCCAAACCTGGTAGTTAGCGTATAAAGCAGACCTCACACCTGGTAGTTAGCGTATAAAACAGACCCCACACTTGGTAGTTAGCGTCTAAAACAGACCCCACACCTGGTAGTTAGCGTCTAAAACAGGTCCCACACCTGGTAGTTAGCGTCTAAAACAGGTCCCACACCTGGTAGTTAGCGTATAAAACAGACCCCACACCTGGTAGTTAGTGTATAAAACAGACACCCAATCGTCTGGTACGCAAAGTGGTCCTGGAGGTCCTCAGTGAAAAAAATATATGGTTAGAGAAACACAGGTGATCCTGCTTCTACTTACACACTATTGAGAAGTGAGGAGGATTATATAAAGCAGACCTCCAATCACCTCCAATCTAGTGGATAATGAATGGCACAGCATCCACTCTGGTGACTAGTGTATGACAGCACTTTGAATCTGGTGGCTAATATATCACTATCTGAATCAATGAATGATATGCCCAACAACCTATGACATTTCTCATAATCAGTGTCAATGAGGGCAATTATTTAACTTACCAGACCTCCACTTATGCATACCAATAGGTTTTGTGCAAAGGTGTCCCAGTTTGTTAAACAGCTGGCAATGGCATACCTCCCATGCATAATCTGGACAAAGTAAGCACTGTACCTAATCAGCATAAACAGGACCATTTCAAGGCCCTCAAATCTGTACTGTCCTGCCACAATCAGAATGCAATTTGATCTGTTTAAAGTGTGTAATGAGGCTGGGAATATGGTCTATATGGGTAACTGCAGAGGTTTCTAGCATCAACTGGGGCACTTTTACTATCATTTTTATTAATAATAGTGTTGTCAGTCATTCATTGGTCAGCATAGTATCTCATAGTTGCCATCATTCATCATCACCATTTATTTATATAGCGCCACTAATTCCGCAGCGCTGTACAGAGAACTCATTCACATCAGTCCGTGCCCCATTGGCGCTTACAGTCTAATCCCCTAACACACACACACACAGACACACAGACACACACACAGACTAGGGTCAATTTTGCCAGCAGCCAATTAACCTACCAGTATGTTTTTGGAGTGTGGGAGGAAACCGGAGCACCCGGAGGAAACCCATGCAAACACGGGGAGAACATACAAACTCTTCACAGATAAGGCCATGGTCAGGAATTGAACTCATGACCCCAGCGCTGTGAGGCAGAAATGCTAACCACTTAGCCACTGTGCTGCCCTATCATTTTATAATCATTTCCAGGGACACTGCTGCTAGGCATCCCATGGCAGATATTCACAAACTACAATACTCAACATGGAATTTTCACTGAACTTGGCAATAATCCAAATAACTGTTTTGTTATGGCATATCAACAGGTAAACAGAACTTGTACACACATCACATAATAAGAAAATATCATAGGAATTGCATTCAGTGTAAAAAAAACATGACGTGAGTTGTGATATACAGTTAATAAATAATGACATTTCCAGGGACAAAACAAAACCTTGGAGTGTCCGTGGAAATGAAGAACAATTGGCAATTATATTATAATATGAAATGAGCATGCTGCATTGCAACAGATCAGATGCATTCTGCATCCCTGCATTGTAACAACTACAGACATGCAACTAAACAATGCAGCTATGCCGTCTGTGTACTTCATGGTAGACAGTTTTACAGACGAACCAGGAACCAGAAATAATAATAATAATAATATGAAATTATCAGAATTTCTTTCAAAGTTCAAACTTTAGGAGGTAAATTCTATGAACCAGAGTTCCAGCTCTATGCAACGGGGTACCCAAAGGGGGGATTGTGAGTCCTGCAATATTGCTCAAAATTCGCCACACTATGTCATTCTCAGCGGTAACACACTGACACCTGAAATTTACTTTGGAAAGCTAAAATTAATAAAAAAAGAGACCCAAACTGTAAATAAAAATAACTAAATCCGTACAATTCGCCGTACCTCCCGATTCCCCTGTCAGACCCCCCTCCCTCGCCAGGATGTTCCTTATGGTCACAGGCGGCGGCAGATTCGCCACCAACCGTCTGGTGGCTAAAAAAAAATCCCCGGAGCCTGACAGCGGGAGGAAGGGTGGTTGTCGCCTTCTGGGTAGGTACCCGGTGCTGACCCAACTGCCCCCGGAATTTTTTGCCCCTGTGGCGTGTGACGTGAGGGGGTGGAGGGGGAATCGGCCGCGGCTGACCAGCAGCTGAGTTTACACGGACAGGGCCGCAGCTCCCAGAGGATCCTCCATTGTTCCCAGCGGCTCCGAGCGAGGCCCCGGGCTCAGCTGAGCCGGCCTGAGGGTGTGTGTCCTCCGTGCAGGAGCCCCGGGCCACAGGGAGAGCACCACCCAGCCGCCTCCTCCCCCTCTCCCCTCGGCCACGCCCTACAAGCGAGAGTCCCAGGCTCGGGGCCTAGTCCCCCCATTCTCCTCTCTCCCCCTGTGGAGCTGGAGGCTTCCCCGGGCACCGAGATGAATCACAGCGACCCCACACAGGTGAGTGTCCCTGGAGGACCGTACCCACAGGCCCCGGGGGGGTATTACCTAATATCCCCCTCCCCCCCATCTATCCACCTCAGGCAGAGTAAGAGGGGCGATTACCTGGGGTGGTCCTGGGGCCCCTGCTGCTGCTTCCAGGTGGGCCACAGGACAATGATTTACCCTAGTTAAAATCTAAGTTCTATATTATTACTATATGTCTGATTATGCTATTAATATTTTATTTAGCATTTCATTGTTCTAAATAAACGTGGCTTCATTTTAAGTTGCACATGGGGGGTAGTCAGCTTTCTTTTATGCTAGACAGCCGGTGACATACACATATACACACATATACATATACACACATATACATATACACACATATACATATACACACATATACATATACACACATATACATATACACATACATACATACATACATACATACATATATATATACACACACATATATATACACACACACACACACACACACACATATACATACACACACACATATACATACACACTGCAGCATTTTTTTTATTGGTGCCAGTGTTTTATGTCATGACATTAGTGTGGAAGTCATTGATTATAATACATAGTTAATGTATCCGGGGCTACAGAGAGAATGCAAGGAGTCCGACATCATTAAACTTAAGTGCGATGCAGCCTTCTGTGAATGCTGAACATTCACCGTCTGTACATAGATAATATTGCAAACAGTTGAAATTAGGGACTGTTTGCTGCCGGTCCAGGGTATCTATGTAAATAAAGCGGCCTAACCATGACAACATCACTTGACTGTTGAATATACTCATGATAGAATTATATTGTGTGTTAAAGTCTCTTATTTAGTAGTTATAGTACTTGGCATGAGAATAGATAATGTCAAGTACTATACTAATGTTTATATGTTTGATATTAAAAAAAAAAAAGACATTACTGAGACAGCAGTTTGAGGACGTTATTCATTACTGGTAGATAATTTGCAGTTTAAATTGATATTATTAGATTGACGTGATCTACACGTGGCCTGTTTTGGTGGCAGTAATTATTATTGTCGGGTAATTGTTTATTTTTTAGTTGGGAATTTCTAATGTTTTTCATACACTATTATTATGCAGTGTTTTTGTCCACAATAATATATGAAGTTATGTTGGAGTTCTAGCTAAAGAAATTGTCACTTTCTTGGTTACTTTAAGATTTTGATGTAGTTGAATATTTTAAATGTAAAGTCATCTGTGTCATGACCATGCAAAATGTAAATTGTAGTTGAAGCTTCCTGTATCATCAATAGAGATGAGGTGTTAAGTGACTTGTACTGTATAAAATTATCGTGGTATAATTCATTAGTGTGAAAGTTGGGTTTAGCTGTCATGTGACTCTTATGTACCTTATGCTTCTTGCAGATGTAACATAATGGGTGTAGACTTCGATGTCAAGACATTTTGTCATAACTTGAGGGCCACCAAACCGCCCTATGAGTGCCCGGTTGAGACCTGCCGTAAGATATACAAAAGCTACAGTGGGATTGAGTACCACCTTTATCATTATGACCATGACAACCCACCACTGCAGCAGCAGACCCCGATCCGAAAGTCGAAAAAGAAGGGTCGACAGCCTCGCTCGGCTAACAAGCAATCGCCTACTCATTCTGAATTGTCCCAGTCGCCGAGCCGTGAGGTTATGACGTATGCTCAGGCCCAGCGGCTAGTTGAAGTAGAACTACACGGAAGGGTGCACCGTATAAGCATCTTTGACAATCTGGATGTCGTCTCGGAAGATGACGAAGTTCCGGAGGAGGCTCCTGAGAACGGAAGCAATAAGGAAAATAACGAGACTCCGACAGCAACGCCTAAGTCTGGTAAACACAAGAACAAGGAGAAGAGAAAAGACTCAAACCATCACCATCACCACAGTGCGTCCACAGGTACCACGCCAAAACTTCCAGAGGTGGTCTACCGGGAGCTAGATCAGGACACACCCGATGCTCCTAGTCGTCCTTCTTCTTATTACAGGTAAGTGCCAACATGTAACAGGTATCCATTAAGCTTTTATCTATATATCATTTTATTTACTGCTGATCCCATTTTAATAGTGAAATTGAATGGGAGGTTGTATTTGGTGAAATATTTTGCTCTTTGTATCATGATTTATACTCGCCCATAAAGTTATATTCAGCTTTTGGATATAAAGGGGTTAGAAGGTGTTTGAGGCTAATAATGGGATTCCTGCTCTGCCCATTGTCTTAAAGCCCGACCCCCAAGACATTACATTTCATAGCATCTCTGGAGTGCTTTGAAAGAGGACATGATTGTATAAATGACCTGTGATTAAAAGACATCTTACCCTATTTGAAACTTCTCTACACTCCTATGTGTATGACTGAATAGTATAGTTAGCAGAACTAAAGTCTGTGTCTGTTGAATTGCCTTTGACGTTATTTCTGCAAAAACAAAGATGAGTAAATGTTCCCTTATTTGGAAGTAGATTAAATTGATACTTTTTTTGGTGACTTTGAGGAATAGCCTCATTTATTTTTCATAAATAAACCCCATAGAATCCAGTGGAACAGTTCCCCTATGAAGCACAATGGGCCTGATGCTGAGGTGGGCACATTTTTGTGCGTGATTTATGCTGAAAAAAGGCGCTGGTAAAAAATAGCGTATCTACTGCCATATGCCAAGTCGTGGGCATCCCGCCCTGCACTTGTAGTATATATATATGTCAGGGTATCGTCAGACATATACACACACAACCAAGTCATATGCACAAGAAACCTTTGTTAACATTTGTTTTGAAAGCGCAAAACGCGTTCACTATTAGGCTTGGTATAATATAGCAGATCTAATATTCCTTTTCTTGTACAAATGAAAGTAGCAAAAAAATTCTGTTTAAAAAAAGCCTACAATCCTATAGTATATGCACATTCAATGCAGAAAGTACCTATTCGCTTCAAAGGTGTAATCACAATTGGCCAATGAGAAGTGTCTAGTTAGTGCTGGCGACTGTCATCAGAATGTATTTGGTGCTGCTCTTTCTCAGCCGCATTTGCGTGAACATGCCCTTGCTGTTTTCTGCCTACGTTAGATCGCCCGTTCCCTGCCCCCGTTCTGCCTCTTCAGTTGTAGTCTGCATGCATGAATCAATATCTCTTTTTTTTGGTGAAGCGCATTACAAATTTCCATAATTTGCGCTACAAATACGAGCCAACTCCGCATCAGGCCCAATATCACTAGCTTGACTTTATCATGCAATAACCTTTTGAACAAACCTCTCTTAGAATACTGCTCATATATTGTATACTACAGTGTTTAAACATGGCTGTTGTGCCTGCTCATCATGAACAACCTGCGTCTAATAGAAGAGCTGCAGACTGACTCTTTTGGTTATTTCCCCTGCTCGCCTTTAAGGTACATTGAAAAGTCTGCAGAGGAGCTTGATGAAGAAGTGGAGTATGATATGGATGAAGAGGACTACATCTGGATGGACATCATGAATGAACGGCGGAAGACAGAGGGCGTTAACTCCATCCCGCAGGAGATCTTCGAGTACTTAATGGACCGGCTAGAGAAAGAGTCCTACTTTGAGAGCCATAACAAAGGAGACCCGAATGCGTTAATAGACGAGGACGCTGTGTGCTGTATCTGCAATGATGGGGAGTGTCAGAACAGCAATGTTATATTGTTCTGTGACATGTGTAACCTGGCTGTGCACCAGGAGTGCTATGGTGTCCCTTACATACCAGAAGGGCAGTGGCTTTGCAGGAGGTGTCTCCAGTCACCTTCTAGAGCAGTGGATTGTGCGCTATGCCCAAACAAGGGCGGGGCCTTTAAACAGACAGATGACGGACGCTGGGCGCATGTGGTCTGCGCCCTCTGGATTCCAGAGGTTTGTTTCGCGAACACAGTTTTCCTGGAGCCTATAGACAGCATTGAACATATCCCACCGGCACGCTGGAAGCTGACGTGCTATATTTGCAAACAGCGTGGCTCCGGAGCTTGCATCCAGTGTCACAAAGCAAACTGTTACACGGCCTTCCACGTGACTTGCGCTCAGCAGGCCGGCCTCTACATGAAGATGGAACCCGTGCGGGAAACGGGTGCCAACGGGACGTCTTTTAGCGTCCGCAAAACGGCTTACTGCGACATCCACACTCCTCCTGGGTCTGTGTGCAAACTCCCAGCCCTTTCCCACAGTGAAGGGGAGGAGGAAGATGACGAGGAGGAAGATGAAGGGAAAGTTTGGAGTTCCGAAAAGGTGAAGAAGGCGAAGGCCAAGTCGAGGATTAAAATGAAAAAAGCGCGGAAAATCCTTGCAGAGAAGAGAGCCGCTGCTCCCGTCGTTTCTGTACCTTGCATTCCTCCACACAGGTAAATAGTTTGACAGCTTATATTAAATGACCACTCGACCTTAAATGCAAGTTGGATTATATAAAATAGGACTTGTCAGAACTGAAGATATTTGGGGTTGTGTGCTTAGTAGCCCCATTGAAGGACACTAGCTTTCAAAAGTAAGCTAAAAAAAAGGTCCTTGGCTGTATAGCAAATATAAATACAATGTCAAAAATATTACGTTCTTTAAATGTTTGATTGTTATTTGTTATCCACTTTCTATAAGACAAAATGTATTTTAGGTTTATACATTATAAACTATAAAGAAAATCTTTCATTGAAGTACCGTAGGCAGATTTATGGCGACTGATAAAGTTGCAATAATGTGACTTCTTTACAGAAATAACACCTTTGTATGGGTTGACTGCGCTGTCACATGTCCTTAGCTTTCTTCCCTGCATAGTAATAGAGTAGTGGTTCCCCCAGGGCCTCCTGCTGTTAACTGTAAATAATCTGCTATGAGCGCTCCTCTGTTAAAAGTTTGGTTACTTTTCACGGTATTGACTGTATTTCATAGACAAGACCGGACGAATCCCAACGTTGTCATGATTAATCTGTGTCCTGGCACTTAGACTTGAGAGAGACTCTGGATGGCTGTCGCATTTCCAGGGCACCTGATTCGGGTGGTTCCTACAGACATACCCGTGTACTGCTGTTACTAGTCTTGCTTGTGGTAATGGCGGTGCACTGCACTGACCGCTCTCTCTGTAAGCACAAGCGTCGGGAGCCCACTTTAAATGTTCCCAGAAGGTGCCCTGGAAGTCGGGAAGTCTTCAGTGGGTACAGCCTGTTGTCATTCTTGCTCTGGGTCACATCCTGGTGTGTTGTATGTTTTTCTGAGGGCAGGGTGGCATAGAATCATGTTTTTGCAAGCACATGTCTGGCTATGTGTTGTGTCCAGGCTGTATATATAATATTCTGGTAATTTGGTCTGTTTACTATATAATTTTTTGAGCAGGCATTTTTGGATCATTAGAGGGTGTGAGGATGTTACCTGCTATCGTGCACAGCTGCACCCCTAATTTTGGATAGTGCATAGCCAGAATTGCTGGCGTCTACCTCTTGAATAAATTTAATCCCGGTCTGGTTAAACCCGTGCCATAGATGAGTGGGTGTGTTTACTGTATTTGCTTGTTTAGCCAAATCCTTCAGGGTTCCCCAATGACTGCAACAGTTCCAGACCTCCCTCATCTTTCCACTTGGCTTGTATGAAACAGGCCGAGGAGTTGTTGATACCTTCACTGTGTACTTCCCATTTATATTACATTTTACGTTTTGAAGTGTACCTGTGGCCTATACACAGTGGATGAAATCATCTTGTAGGCTCGATTCGCTTGTAAGAATGTGGTTATTGTCTCAGGGATGTCACCGGCTCCTTGTGACTTGATTGGCTGCAATCCCAAGATTATTGGTTCAGCTGACTCCATTGTGTGTTGGTGGCATTAACATTTTTCTTTGTCATGGTGTGGTATTTTATTTTATTATTTTTTTTTGTAAATGTTGCAAAATGTTTTAAATATTTTGGGGCTACTTTTATATTTGTGACTTTTAAAGATTGTGGTATTTTTCATATGTGAGAAGCACAAGGCACATTGGTACATTTGCTTTCTACGTCTGTAGTTGAAGGACAGTAGGTTATGTTCCACCTTTAGGAGGTCGGAATACTGGCCAAAAACTGACTTGTGCTCTCTTAGAACTGTCGGCTCCCCTGCTCAATCAGGAGGTGGGCCTGTGGCCATTTGTCTTTATTTTTTTAATTTCATTGTCTTATTGCATTTTGAGGGACAAGTTCAGCTCTCCCCTGGTGCCTGGAGCCCTCTCCACCCAGCTGCTCCCAGTGCGGGATTCCCTCAACCCTACCCTCGGCTGCAGCAGTCAAGGTGCCACCTTGGGTAAGGAGTGGGTGTTACCGCTATGTCCCTTGCGGTGGTCTGGTTCTCCTGTCCTGGTGACGGGGGTCGAATTTAACTGAACACACTGGAGGAGGACAGCAGCCACAGTGGACCACACAGAGGATCCCTGCAGGGGAATGATGCCAGTGTGGGCAGCACAGTGGCCTAGTGGTTAGCACTTGTGCTTCGCAGCACTGGGGTCATGGGTTCAATTCCCGACCATGTCTTTATCTGTGTGGAGTTTGTATGTTCTCCCTGTGTTTGCGTGGGTTTCCTCCGGGTGCTCCGGTTTCCTCCCACACTCCAAAAAACATACTGGTAGGTTAATTGGCTGCTATCAAAAATTGACCCTAGTCTCTACCTCTCTCTCTGTATGTATATGTCTATGTGTGTGAGTGTGTGTCTATATTAGGGAATTTAGACTGTACGCTCCAATGGGGCAGGGACTGATGTGAATGAGTTCTCTGTACAGTGCTGCGGAATTAGTGGCGCTATATAAATAAATGATGATGATGATGACAGTATCCCTGGAGAGGCATGGAGAGGTATGCTGGTCCAATGGAATTCTGTATGCATTACATAGGCAGCCAATAGGAGTTCTCGACAATCAGCAGGGCTGGACAGAAACGACATGGGCACTTCATTAGCAGCCCATAACTCCCGCAGCTTGTCTGGCCTGCAGACTGTCACAACAGCAGATCATTGCACCAGCAGATGCATCCAGCAGCGTCCTGTCTGCCACTAAAGCATGCCTAGGCAGTCTATCAGCAAGAAGCCCTGTGATAGAGGCCTTCTGGCAATGGCTCCTGCTACACTGAACCAGCTATATTTCAGGAAAGTGCTCCTTAGTCTACCCTCTACCATGGTAACTTAGCTTAGTGGGTGACTACTGCAGAGTAGTATCACCTGTGCTTCTTTCTCTCTTTGGATATGTCCTAATATCTGGAGCATTGTCTAAGATACGGGGCTCCTACAGCCTTACTTAGTGGTCCGGTTATGTCTGTACAAAATGCAGAACCATACTGCCTGCCGGACTTTCAGACCCTCTGTCTGCTTTGTGCACTACCCCATGGTCTCAGGCTGCACCTTCTGCAGGTCAGAGTGGGCCTGAATCCTTCAATCAGTCTGACTGTTCTTTCCACTTTTTGATGGTTGTGGGTGGACGCTGGGGGCTCCATCTGTCCTGGAACCCACAAGGGCACTTTCATCAGCTGTGCAGATCTTCACCAAGATTATGGCCACCATGACAGTGGCCATGAGCTTGGTTTTATTAAAGCACTTGGAATTCTAGTTGGTCTACCTCCCCTTCTGGGTGGTGTGGTAGCGGCTGCAGCACCTGTTTGTTGGTCATTGTGGCTGGTTCCCGCTTACTGTAGGTCAGCAGCCAGAGCGATGTCTCCAGATGCTGGATTTCACACAGGACAGCCGGGGGATTGATTAGAATATTCGCTCTTATCTGCAGATAATAGGACTTAAGCAGAAATAGAGCAGGATTTATAATTGTAGTATTGTGTTTTGCTCAGTAGTAGATATTAGGTATAAAAGGTATTTATGATACACACACATACAACATCATGTCCTCTTTTTATAGAGAGCCACAAGTAGTTTCCACCACTGCCTTAAATCCAAATTAGCACTTGAAAAATTGGACCAATCCTAATGGGTAATGTCAGCAGGTTACCCAATCTGGAAGGTGGGTAGACTGCACTAAGCCAATCAGTCACTACTAGAGTAGAGTGGGCCAATGAACAAGGACTTTCTGCATTTAGTTTCTCCCCAGTGTAGTACTGAGAACTAACCTCTCCTTGTAAACACGCAAACTTTCAACACATATTAATGTAGCTCTAGGCATAAGGAACACTGTTTTTTGGGTTACCATTCGTATAATTTATATTACTAGTCTCCCTTTACAAGAAGACTCCCTGGAATCCATTGTCTAGTTCTTTCTGCAAAAAATATGTGGTTGTCAATGTGATGCCTTCCCCTTACATGGGCTCAGAGCAGATTGACATGCTATATCCCGCGTCACAGAATCACACAAACATACTCTACATCAGTAACATTGGTGCCTTAATACGTTTTCTGCCTTCACGATAATATACAAAAGGCTCTGTGCTGTTAAAAGAAATACATTTATACAATGAGTTATTTCTTTCCATTTTTGTGTGGGTAAAGGTGGGTCCAGCCGCAGGGCCAAATGCTTCCTTTTTGTTGGCCACAGGTAGGTGTTTGACACTTCCTCCTAGTTGACAGGGTTTTCGTCACACTCATTAAGGCAGTAGGTACCCCTTGAGCAGTGTGGCACTGTCCTTCAGCTGACCAGGTCACCAATCTGGTTGTCTCCTCATAGTTCTACAAGGTGCATGTTGCCATCTCTGCAGGGGCTGCCTTTAGCAGGAAAGTCCTGTAGGCCGCTGTTACTAGTTGGGCATTCCTATCCTTCCAAGAGTGCCTTTTGGGTCACCCCATTGTCTGTTATTGCACATAATCCCTTCTCGGATGGGGACACAGACCAGGCCGCCCAGATCTGTCCGTGCAGCTGACAGATCTGGGTTTTGTCTACTTGCTGGGCTAATGGTCGATTGTAAAGAAGCAGAGGAGCAAGTGGTTATAGGGGGTAGAAAGAGTATGTCTTTGGCTCGTGCTCTGTCCCCCTACTGTATAGAATGGTATTTACAGTAGTATAAATATCCCCTTTTTTCCAACCCCCGGATAACTGCCTTATTTGTGCAGCCTGTATGTTTCCATGGCAGCTCTAATGCAGAAATTGAGCAGCTTTGCTACTCTGCTCGCTGTAGTAATTGTCATAGCGACCGACACAGAGTAAATGGCATTTTACTGTTTAAAGCCACTACTGTTTTATCCCTACTTTGAATAATGAATTATTCATGAATATTGTAATTTTTGTGCTGGACAAACATAAGTCTCCATGGTGACTGATAAATGCATCCTGGGAACGTGGAGGCGAAGCGATGCACCAATGCTGACCTATAACTGGCAGCCGCAGACAGCAACCACTGGGTTGCATGGTTACAGTCTAAATCTCCTAACATGCACAGAGAGAGAGAGACTAGGGTCAATTTGATAGCATCCAATTAACCTACCAGTATGTTTTTGGAGTGTGGGAGGAAACCGGAGCACCCGGAGGAAACCCACGCCAATACGGGGAGAACATACAAACTCCACACAGAAAAGGCCATGGTCGGGAATTGAACTCATGACCCTAGTGCTGTGAGGCAGAAGTGCTAACTACTGAGCCACTGTGCTGCACTTGGGTGCTATGGAGGTACTGCCTACTTGGGTGCTATACCTGGGGGAGAGTGGTCCCTTCTGCTATACCATGCACAGCAGATTTTTCCTTAAAATGTTATGGCTCCTAGCTTTTGCCTGTGGCTCCTAGCGTTAAAAGGAATTTGTCCAGGCCTGATTGGAAAAATATTAATCCCTTTGCAGAAAGTCCACTTCATAAGCCCCTGCCTATGATGGTTTAATTAATATGCGTTCTTTATGCCTGCTAATTTCTTATTTGATGTTACTTACCCACACATTTTATTTTTTTCCACTCCACCTCTTCCCTAATGTAAACTATTCTCAGCCCAGTTTTTTTTTAAATCCTCTAGTAAATGTATTCACACCATCAAAAAACGACTTAAGTTTGTTCCACAATTAACCACTTTGGTCTCCAAGCACATTACATAAAATGAACACATGATTTGTTGTAGAGGAGATTGAAATGTAATACTTTTCTTGAGTTCCAGGACAGATCTGTTTTAACTTCCAAAAGTTGTTGGCTGAACATTGCCATACTTTTGTGACACAGCATCCCATTTTTCAGATCAATGTCTTGGCTCATGAAACTGTGCTCTTTTAACAGCTATATGTAGGGATACGTGGAAGACACCCACTGAAGTGTTACATTAATGAGAGGGGGTGTGGTGCTGGCATTATCCAAAATGGAAAATCCCAGCGAATTTTATTATTGATCCATATTACTGACTTTAGAGATGGAATGGCAGTGTGTGGGGAGCAACTTCTGAATGATTTCCTGAATAAATTAATGTTCCGGCATTAAATGAAAAGTGCAGTTCACTATCCTCTACAACATATGGAAATAACATTTCTAGTTTATTAACCAGTATTATGTGTACAAGATGGTAAATGAATCTGCAGAATAGCTGTTACTATGTTACATGGTGACAATGGGGATGCTTTCTATTTCTGTCATGTCACTCTGTAATAATCAGTGCGTGGCTGCCTGTCCTTAATTAGCAGCACAAGCTCTGTGTTCCCTGTGATTGCAGGCTGCGTCCTTTTGATTAATTATGTCTGAGTCTTTTCCCAGTGAGTGTGTCTGTTTTCCTATCTGCATTTATTTATTATACAGTCATGTCTAAAATCTGTGTACATCACTAGAGGGAGAACAGACAGCACATCTATTGTCTCCCCAAACAGTCCCTCTGAAACTGTCCCTTGCAGCTGTGATACAGTTAGACCACTTCACTGGCTCTTCATTGCAGCAAATTGAGATTCACTGTGATTTAAAGTGTACAGCGCGCCACTGTGTGCCCACTTGTTATAGTGACTGACAAACGCACCCCCTTTGTAATCGGCCTGCTCTTGGTTGCATTACAACTGGTGCCTGACTTGTAGAGCTCACACGCGTAGTGTTCATCATCATTTATTTATATAGTGCCACTAATTCCGCAGCGCTGTACAGAGAACTCCTTCACATCAGTCCCTGCCCCATTGGAGCTTACAGTCTAAATTCCCTAATATAGACACACACTCACACACAGACAGACACTAGGGTCAATGTTTTGATAGCAGCCAATTAACCTACTAATATGTTTTTGGAGTGTGGGAGGAAACCGGAGCAGAAACCCACGCAAACACAGGGAGAACATACAAACTCCTCACAGATGAGGCCATTCGGTATTTGAACTGATGACCTCAGTGCTGTAAGGCAGAAGTGCTAACCACTTGGCCACTGTGCTGCCCATAGTGTTTACTGAAACTGCACTCAGAGTTGCACCAGAAGCCCCAGTGAGCCTTTTAACTCGGGTTCCTGTTTTACTGTATTACTTGTTGCAGTAATAGCAGATGAAAGTAGCCACTGGGGAACAGGTATTATGATTCTGCCACTGACCAATGGATGCTTACACTGCTATATATTATGTTTAAAGGAGACACAATATTAATATATATTATATCATTTTCTTTTTATCACTTTCTCTTTCTTTTTTTTCCCCCTGCATAGCTGTTGATCGATTTGTAATCCGCTGTCGTCTCATTGGTCTGTCGTCCTGATATCGCCTCCTCTTTCTCTTCCAGGCTCAGTAAGATCACCAACTGCTTAACCATCCAGCGGAAGAGTCAGTTCATGCAGAGGTTACACAGCTACTGGACGTTAAAGAGACAATCCCGCAACGGCGTCCCCTTGCTGCGCCGTTTACAGACGCACCTGCAGTCGCAAAGGAACTGTGAGCAGGTCAGAGAGCTGCAAAATGTCCTTAAAATGCTGATTGCTGCGGTTGGCGGGAGAAGTTTGAAAGAGGGAGGGTGCTATAGACTGCGGAATATAATAACTGTAGGTAGAACATAGCCATGCATAACAACTACACACAAAGTAGTACAAGATAATATTTATTTTCCATCTTTTGTGGTAGTTTGTATTTGTTTACAGTTGTGTAACAGTTTATTTCCAAAGTCAAACAATTAAACATCGTCTCAAGGGTGAATTAATAAAAGCTTTTTGCTTTCCAAATAGGATATGAAGTGGAGAATCCCTTTATCCGATGATGTCTCTGTGCACTTGGGGACCGTCTCTAAATCGAACGATGAGATGGGAGACCAAACGCTTAAGGTGACTATAAGATGTTGCGCGGTAGCTGCAGCGTTTTGAGTTTATATTTGTCTGTCTCTTATTAGAAAACACGTGGCCGGCTAGAATTCTGGCAAAATCCGCAGTATTGTCTAATTCTTGTACCTGCTTCTGTCAGGCATATCACCAGATGGGTGGGGGCCGGGCATATGATCCATGCCCCCCTGAAGAGAATGGCCTTCAGAAACAGGTATCGTTAGAGGCGCTCTTCTTGAAATGGTGAAAGAAAACCGTGGACTTAATTTACATAAAACATCCTTTGTGTTCCTTATGCCCATTTAAGGTTAAAAAAAAAAAAAGTCCACAAAGATTAACTTTTTTTGATTAGTTTTGGCGCTGGGCATTCATTTTGTTATATGGAGGGTCATTAATAATAATATAACTAATAAAGAACAGTTTTGAGTAATTACCAGCCCCATTGAACCTACAATAGAAGATGATTACATCAGAGCTACAAATAACCACTATCGATGGACTCTGTAGGCAGCTGTTCTGAAATGTAAATACAATATCCAAACTGTTCTGTCATTATATGGGCATGTTTACATGTCTGCCAGTATTACAAGATGCCTTCTCTTATGGATCATCTGTAGTAGAGACTTTAAACCAAAAACGTATCAGCTGTTGTACATCCAGTAAGAAATATTCTACCCATTGGAGTATTTGTAACACTTTTTTTTTTTTTGCAAAAAAATAAGTAACTATAACTACATAGCCACGTTATTCCTTGTTTAACACCTTTCTCTTTCTACAGAAAGACTCCACGGATAAGAACTGGGTGCTGAAAGAACAATTAAAATCTTGGCAGAGGCTTCGGCATGACCTGGAACGGGCACGTCTGCTGGTAGAATTAATACGCAAGCGGGAGAAGCTGAAGAGAGAGACGGTAAAGGGTTAATTCGCGTGATTAGCGATCGTTGGACCGATCCCCGCGTCTGTTTCTTACGCTGAAGATCCTTTTTCTCTGTTACAGATCAAAATCCAGCAGTTGGCTCTTGAGGTCCAGCTAACTCCTTTTCTTATTCTCTTAAGAAAGACCCTAGAACTGTTACAGGAGAAAGATACCAGTAATATATTCACTGAGCCCATTCCTCTGTCCGAGGTAACAGAACTGTACGAAGTAAGAATCCAATCTCCCACCACATTTTATCTGCATCTCATAACCATTGTAAATGTTTGTATTTTATATGAACAAACCAGTACGGCTTTTCTCCTCTCCAGCATTGTAGTGCGGTGTTATTTTCTCTAGATATCTGCTTTGTATTTAGAAGGAATTAAAAGGGGTCGTCTAGCTTGTTTATAATGCTGTCTTTTTAAAAATTACATTGCTTTTCTTTTATTGTTTGTTTTTCAGTCATTAATATAATTTTGCGTTGCCTGTAAATAGTTCACTGCTCTGCTGTGCTGTATGTATTAGATCAGTGATGGCTAACCTGTGACACTCCAGGTGTTTGTGAAACTACAAGTCCCAGCATGTTTTGCCAGTAGATAACTAGCCGATAGCTAGCAGAGCATGCTGGGACTTGTAGTTTCATAAACACCTGGAGTGTCACAGGTTAGCCATCACTGTATTAGATGCACTCGTTGTTAGAGCGCAGCTCTGTGTCCAAAGGCAGAAGAAATCTACAACTCTACATGATAATATAAGCCATGGAAAGTACAGAAGGAAGCCACATAGGTAACCCAAGTGCATTTAGTAAAAGTCGGAGGACGGCATGTTCAAGCCAAAAATTCTTGTTAGACAGTGAAAAAACACTTTAAGGTTTCAGCAGTGAAGAGTTGTACTCTCCTGGCTAAATAGTATTAAATGATGCATGAGTGAAAAGTGGGCGTTCCTGGATGAAGAGGGTATCGCGTTATTGGCTGTAAGGCAATCACATGGCACTTACAACCAATAACGTCACTCCTTCATCCAGGAACACCCGCTGCTTCGGACCTCCCAGGTGCTGAATGAGAACATGTTAGGCCAATGGGGGGGCCCAACCTCTTTAATATAAAAGTACTCACAAAAACATTGTATCTTAAACTTTAGTTGGTTCAAATTAATGTTTTGATTTATAGTTGTTACATATGCAATGCACCTTGTATTGTCTTATCTCTCATTTTAGAACTGTAGCTAGCTGCCCTTTTAATGATTTTACAGACCTTGGTTTCAAATATTTGCTCGTTTAACCCTGAGCAGGACAGCACCACCTAGTGGCACACTTATTGCTTACCCTAGGAGGCAAGGCACTGAGCATAAACTGCCTCCTGCTGCTCCTCAGGTTTTTATTTTTTCGTAGCAGGTGGTCACCATCTTCCAGGGTTCAGAGGATGATTCATCTTTACCGTCTCGTCCAGACGGTGTTTGTTCTACTCTATCTGTTATTACTCTTGCCTCCTTCCTGTGTCCCCTTACAGCCTTAGAGAAAAGAATTCAATAGGAAGTGGCCCCTTTTTTGCTACTTAGAGCTGTGACCTAACGCGGTAACAGTTTTACAGTTGCTTACAAAGGATGTCTGTTAAATTGAGCTTTAATTTCTCCTAAGTGGCTAATAGGGCTTGTACTACAGATAGGGGTTTATGTGTTATGATATAACTGACAGAAGCTACATATCGAGGCAGATGCCTACAGATTGCATATCTTGGATTTTGTGGTTCTTCGTTAAAAAAATACATTGCAAGGTGGTGTGTAAGCCACAGCGCACCAATTAAATCTTGCCAATAATATAATGCCAATCAGCCATTAGGAGTGGCACTGTTTTTATTTGTCAGGATAACAATATATTTTTTTTGCTGTGAGTACCTTAATAATACAGTATATAACACTTTTATTACCAAAAATTTGCTTGCAGGAGCAGTGGGCAACTGATTATTTTATAATGTCGTTTTTAAATTGAATGTTGGCATAAGTTGCTACTAAGTTAACCCTGGCACTTTTCTCTATCAGGTACCAGACTACCGAGAACACATCAAGAAGCCAATGGACTTTAAAACCATGAAGATTAATTTAGAAGCGTTTCGCTACCAAAACTTTGACCAGTTTGAGGAGGACTTCAACCTAATAGTCAACAACTGCATAAAGTACAACGCTAAGGACACCATCTTCTACCGGGCAGCCGTCCGGCTCCGAGAGCAGGGGGCAGCTGTGATCCAGCAGGCCCGTCGTCAGGCGGAAAAGATTGGGATTGATTTTGAGACCGGAATGCACTTGCCCCAAGTCACCATGGGAAATGAGACTGGACGTCATGGCAGAGAGAACGGTAAGTGGAACCTTTAAACCCAAAATGCCATCTTCATTTGTATATAAGCGCTATTAACTGCTTTATGTTGTAACCTAGGGATGAAAACAAACCATGAATGAAAGTAGATACATGTTCACATCTGTGGAATCCAGCTTTGTCCATTCAATAATTGTGACTTCACAGAATCCGCCGAGTGATTGGTGCAATCTGGGCATTGTTCCAGGATCTCATCCAATCAGCAGATCCTGCACTGGTCCTGTGCTGTGAACGAAGTTGACAGCTCTACTGCATCTAATACAGTGGTTCTTAACCTTTTTTGGCAGCCCGTTACCCCTTTGTTTCTCATAATAACATCCCCTGGGAAACAATATTTTCATATTTTTACATCAGGAAAGCATAAATTTATTACAAAATCCTTTTATGGACATGTTAAAATTCAACTTCAAATTTAAACATAGACTCTTCTTTCTCAATGATTTATTTTGCCTATGAATATCCTTCAAGCGGGGCTCTTTTTCAGAAATAGCCACATGCAGAACATAATTTAGGCGGTTTCTGGCCTCTGTTTTTATATGCAGGAGTGATGAAAATCCCATCATACATAGGTGTTTGCTTAGTGGGGACACCGCCATCTGGCACCAATCTTTTTGGACACCGGTTTAACTAATTACTTATATGGTGTACAAATCTTGGTGTTAAAACTGATTGTTCTTAGACTCACAAATGTTGTCACGCACCCCTGTTTAAGAACCACTGCTCCAATGCATGTAATAGATTAGTGCTAGGTCCCACTGTAATGAGCTGTTAAATATAGCATATAACAGTGCATCAGGGAGTCCAAACCATCAAATCGTTCCTGGGCAGATTGAGAGGAGAGGACGGTCAGAGGTAGAATTTCCACATAGAAATTAAAAAACGCATGATTAACCAAAAAATAAATGGTAAAAAAAAACATAATGTGGATGAATAAGCATTAAGTGTATCATCATCATTTATTTATATAGCACCACTAATTCCGCAGCGCTGTACAGAGAACTCATTCACATAAGTCCCTGCTTCATTGGAGCTTACAGTCTAAATTCCCTAATATAGACACAGACTCACACACAGATACAGAGCGGGAGAGTCTAAGGTCAATTTTGATAGCAGCCAATTAACCTACCAGTAGGTTTTTGGAGTGTGGGAGGAAACCCACGCAAACACAGGGAGAACATACAAACTCCACACAGATAAGGCCATGGTCGGGAATCGAACTCGTGACCCCAGTGGTGTGAGGCAGAAGTGCTAACCACTAGGCCACTGTGCTACCCCACATGTATGCATGTAAGTGAATCTCCGCTTACACGTATCCTATCTTTTGGTTGCTGTCTGTACCACACTTCAGCTGTGCCCTTCAACTTTCAGGGACATGCCATGTTACCTTGCTTACATACTTTCTAAATCGTTTCCTATAAACGCCTTTATTTTATGTTTTCACTAGACTTCCAACGGACTCTCTCCGACAACCGCAAACCTTTAGAGGAACAGCTAAAAGTCCAACTGGCGCGACTGGACGATGTGAACGCCGGCAAGCAGAGCATAGGACGAGCGCGCCGGGCCAAGATGATCCGCAAGGAGATCACCTCCATCCGACGCAAGATGGCACACCAGCAAGAGTCCAGAAGGGACGGAGCCATGGACCGGCACGGCCCGACCAGGAGGGGCGCCCTGCCTTTGCACGGCCCTTCTGAGAAGGATGGACAGACGGACAGTGCTGCAGAAGAGAGCAGCAGTCAGGAGACGGGGAAAGGTACTGACCTGTGTTAGTTGACTGCTTTTTGTTCTCAGGGGCCTCTTCTGCAGCTCTGTTTAGTTTTCAAACTTGTTTACATATACGTGTGTGATTGTTTAATATATAGCACTTTCCCTTTTTTTTTTTGTCTTTTTTTCTATCAGTGGTAGGCATTGTGTGTCTTTTACATCTGTTGTGGATCTCCAGTTCCCAGCATGCTCAGCCAGCTTTTTGGCATGCTGAGACCTCTTGTTTATTTCCTTAGCCTGCTTTATACTTTATATCATGTGCACTCAGTTTCTGTATGACAAAATGGAAAAATATCATCTGTCTGTATTTTATATTAGGGATTTGTTTTTGTTTTTTTATTTACCTAACCTGCTGCTATATTTGTTGGTTAGGATAGATCATGTGTTTAGATTGTTTTTTACCGGAATCCTTTTTATATTACAGTAGACCCATCACCTGCACACAGTAGAGGGAGCCGTTTTGTGGCGGGGTACCAGTATTCAGTGTGCCTCTGATGTCACCTAGTTTCTAGAGAATAGATTGGCAGTATTTCATAAGTATGGGTTCAACCCACAAAACGGCTGCCTCCCCGGGTATAGGCGATTGGTCCACTTGGCTACTAAAAAAAAAGGGCTTGCTCTTCAGAGAACTGCATTTGCTCGGCTTCATGTTGAGCAGATACTTTAATTACAGGTACTGTTAGATACGTTCTGCAAGAGAGTGTATCTAGCCAATGTTAAAAGATAGGCTAGGAATTATGTTTACATAATAGACCCTTTAGGGTGGACTTAAGCTCTAAAATGCTATTTCCTTCTTTAAATTTGATGGCACTTATTTATTAAAGTGGAGTATAAGGCAATGATGTTGCTGTAACCTATAGCAACCTGTAAGCTAATTGATTTTGATTAGTTTGACTACACTAGAACGCCAAAAGCAGATATCTGGTTGCTTTTTCCACAGTTTTATTAAACAGGCAAACAGTGCTGCTCTGTACAGTCCCCCTGTTGTCGCTTCTCCCACATTTTATATAGCCTAAAAGATGAAAATGAGAGTTCACAAATTGTTAGAAAGAATTTTCAGCTATAACTATTTAGTTGCTGGACATAACAGGGAAATGTTAAGAGTACCCAAACAGAGCCAGACAAATATATACCATAAAATCACAAAACTGATCTCTGTAGTTACATATATGTAGCATCAAAAGTGCCCCTTTCATAAAATATATATATTTTTTTCCAGTTTTTCACTGAAAACACTGTTCAGTTTAGCCTCATGTATGGCTTAAACTAATTATACCAGTGGGTACTTTTGTATGTTTTGAAGGTTTTTTTGTTTTGTTTGTTTTTATATTGGGTAATATGCCCTTATAAAATGCGCTTCTCTACCAAACTACAACTGGTAGGAGCAAAGTGCACCTCATTAGAAGTATAGAACAAGACGAATAAGAGCTTGTGTAACATTTAAGTCCTCTGACGGAGTTTAAATGGTTTTGTAACCATTTGCACAGTAAGGAAAGCTGCTTAAAATGCCCCTTTTCAAGTGCAAGAATTATTTAAATGCATAGGAAAAGAATCCCTGTTTAACCTGCTGTATGAGGTGGAGCTATAGGAAATTGCAGTAAAAGTATAACCCTGTACGTCAGCTCTCTGTAAAAGAAACCCTTTTTGCCTAATATACTCATGTTGGGGGATAGGCAGCTACTTAGCCTGTTAGTGAAGGTTACTGTAAGATTTGCATTCTCATAGAGGCTGTTCTTCTGGGTATGAGAACTTCCAAAAAGTGTGGATTTTTATTTTCTTATTTTTATTATAATGATGTTTGGTGTGGTCAATATTGAAATACTACTGATGTACAATCAGCAGCTTTAATTAGAATTAGAAAATACATTTCAGCACTTATTTTGTATCATAAAGCTAGAGATAAGAAGTCTCTGGATGATTGTGTATGTTATTATGATAAGTCAATGCTAGAAATTAGGGCTTTTTGTTTGTACTAAAAACAAAAAAAAACAAAAAATGTCCACTGAATGCAGCGCCAACGTTTAAAATGAAAATTGGGGAACTCTGTCATGTTAATGGTTGAACAAAAGTGGTAAGGATTGTTAAAGAAACACTTGGCATGGTATTCTAACACACGATATGAGACTATGAAGTCCCAGCACACGGCACATTGCGTTAAATAGTTAAACAACAGCCGAAAAGCCAAAAGTTGCTTATGCCTTGAGTAAAAACCTAAGTAAAAATAATGTCCAGCAACAGCTAAAGTAACTAAATATTTATTATAGACATTAACGTGTTCTGTGGCAATCAATCAGCCAATCAGTTTTGCTTTCATCAACTACAAATCTGTCTAATGAAAGAAACAATACTATTGGTTACCCTGGAGAAAGCATGTGCTATATTTGGCCCCATTTGTCTTGCTGGTTAATAAAGTTTTTTCATTTGAATTGGCAAATAAGGACAACATATGTAAAAGACAGGGTTCATCCAGAATATCTATTTAACACCAGTGTTTCTGGGGATCATATCTAAACGTGTAAGGAGGACATGTCATGGGTGATCATTGTGCTAACTGCTGTTTTATATTTCAAGACCTTGTAACTTTTGTTTAGAGTTTTCAGACGTTGGCACTTGGCATATATATATATATATATATTATTATTATTATTTTTTCTAAGTTTTTTATATAATTGTAATCAAGCACTGTACATTCTGCAAATTCCTTTTGGGTAATGTTTTCATTTTTCTATCAATAAAGTGTGTTTATTTAAAACCTACCATTTGCCCGTTTTGTGTTTTTGATGCACAGGGAGAGGTGCATTATTTCTGACAGTGCTGCACTCAAGGGCTTATGTTAGAAATGTAACGAAAAGGCGTATTGGAATTTCTTCTCCAGCTTTGAAAGCTGTTTTTTATATTTGTTTTATCTGGAGAAAATAAATACATTACTTTTTCTTCTCATCCTCTTTGTCCTGTCCTCCACTTTTCCTCTTTATTTTCTTTTTACCCCCATAACATTTTTTTCCTCTCCCGTTCTGTATCTTAACATCCTGCGCTATCTCTACCTGTCTCTCTTTCCTCTCAGGACTTGGCTCAAACACTTCCTCCACTCCCGCACACGAAGTTGGTAGAAGGACCTCTGTCCTTTTCTCCAAGAAGAACCCCAAAACCGCAGGACCTCCAAAGAGACCAGGCAGGCCGCCTAAAAACAGAGATAACCAGCTGGCGTCCAGACAGATCAGCAGTCCCATTGGACCCCCTCAGCTCTCCATAATAGGGGGGTCCCAGAGACAGCGCAAAAGAGTCAGGAGTCCCCGGCCGTCCTCCAGCTCGGACAGCGAGAGCGACAGTGACAAGTCGGCAGAAGATGCATCTCTTGGTAAGTCGGGACGGATATGCGATGTCATTAAGCCTCAGGCAGAACTAATATATTTAGGGACAGTGTTAAAATATTAAATGACCTAAATCATGAAAAACTTCTAATGTTTTCTGCAGCGGAGCGTGAACATTCTCTTGTGTCCTATACAGGCGGATGTTATCGTGGACGATCATTTCATATTATTATAATCATTAGTTATTACAAACCAGCATGCCATTCATCTCTAAAATGCTTATTTAGAACTTTGTTTATCTGTCCTCTATATGTTTGAAGCATATCTCCAATACTAGTGCCATACTGTGCACAAAAATGAAAGGAGACAGACTGAGTAGACTATTAGGAGTATATAAAGACAGATGTCTATAGCTGTCAGGGTGTGTGACGGGCAGAAGAAAGATCTCTACAGGTTTTCATGATACAGGCGATTCTGTATTTGATGTCTTTATCACACTAGTGTCATTTTATGTTGGAATGAGCAGTTCACACTAAACTTCTGGAAGCGCATGAGAAACAAAGAGTTTTCACTGCCAGTGATGCTCCGATGGTCGTCTATTATATTGTAAAATACAGATTTCTGCTTGAAGGAAGGGGGTTTGGTTCAGGACATTTAGAATTGAGGTCTGGGCAAGAAAGTGGCAATAGAGGCAGCTGTCCAAAAACTGGTGGGTGCAGCACTAGAATTGAATACACTTTATTAGGGAGATTGAACGAAGCGCGATGTGTCTCCGGAACGGTCCACGGAGATACATCGCGCCAATGTTAATGATGGAATCTCTGCTCATTTGTCCTCACACCTCTATGGGGGTAAGGGGAGATTACTTACCATAATAATCGGCAATGTGCACAGCCGGACAGTGCGTGTCTGCCTGGTGCCACATCGTGACTAATTGAATGTTCTCCCTATGAATGCACTTTACCTCCACCACTAGCAGTAAGGCAGATCCCGGCTTTCCATGCTTTGCTAGATCCATTGATCGGCATCACAGAATGAGAACATGTATAGAAACACTGTGCACCACTAATTTCTAAAATATACTGTGTGTATTTATGAGGGGGGTTGGTACAGTTTTCCTTGGCTGCCAAATCATCTTTACCCACCACTGGCAGAATTAGCAAGAGGAAGGCTTTGATAGATCGCTTATCATATTTGACAGTATTCTTTTTTTTTTTAATTGCCTTTTTTTTGTTTGTTTTTAAAGACATGCCCACAAACGGCTTCAGTGGCAGCAGCCAGCAGGTGAAAAAAAGTTTTTTAATATACCGTACGGACTGCAATCTTCCCAGGAGCAGCTCGGACTCTGAATCCAGCACCAGCAGTAGCAGCAGCGCCGCGTCAGACAGAACCAGGTAACTGGGCTGCTATAGGGAAGTATAAGCGTTTCTTAGGATTGCAGTGATTGGTTTATGCCAGGCCTGGGTACCGTTCACCACAATGTAGTAGGAAAACCACGTATCGTCGGACACAATTGATAACGCTTTTTGTTTGCAAACGCGTAAAGCGCTTCGCCATCACAGTAACCAGCGGCAGTTTTGCGTCATCTGTGCATGCATCGCTGATTTCTAGGTAACATAGAAATTGCCGGCAGATAAGAGCCACTTGGCCCATCTAGTCCGCCCATAGAATCTTATTTCTCTGTATTCGATTATCTGTTATTACAACTTAGAGCTGACCTATGCTCGCCCACCCAAAGTACACGGAAACATCCCAGTGGCCTAGCGGCTATAAGATTGATCCCTGACGCTTTGCCTTTAATGGACCATAGCTACATCCATCTTTCATTTTAATGGAAAAGGTGTTAATACAATCTCACTATATGGTGAGCCAAGCTGGTCAGGAGCAAACCACAATCCTCCCCCATTGCTCTGCATTCATTTTATGTTTTAGTTATAAAAATCAGCTCTTCTGGTCGCTATGCAAAGTTCCCAGGGATTGGCGTCACTATACCTGCAACTGTCATTTGTCCTTTCTATATTAAATCAAACCCAACAGGTAAGTATAGAAGTTTATGGAAAGATAGGTTTTTATTTTCTCTTTTTTTTTTTTTTTTTTTGCCTAATTAAAAATATATTTGTTAATTGCAGGTGACCATTTTCACAAATTGCAATTGTGAAGCGTACATTTTAAATACTTTGGTAAAGTTCGTAGTCCGTGTCTTTATGTCCCCGTAGTAACGATTTGTTTTCCTCTCTCCCAGCACAACTCCCTCTAAGCAGGGAAGGGGGAAGCCATCGTTCTCTAGAGAGAATTTCCATGATTACAGCAGCGAGGACACATCGGGGACTGAGAACGAGTCCTATTCCATGGGGGGCCGAGTAGGACATGGCTGTAAGTGGCTCCTTATAGAGCAATACATATAGCTAACCGCAAGAGTGAGAAGTCACTTAGGATTTCTTCATTGTGAAGGGTTTCTCCCCCAGGATAGCTGTTATTGACCGTCTGTGTGTAGTCTCAGATTATTTCCTCTATTCTCCTTAAGCGACCAAATTTATCAGCATTAAATAAACCGCTTGGCCCACCCAGTCTGTTCACACTCATTAAAACCATGTTTCTCATACTGTTCGCTATGTTATAATCGGGATAGTTCACAGGAGTTTTTAAGAGCACTTGGCACCTATGTACATTGGGGCAGCCGTTTTGTAGGCCGAACCAATATTGAAACGAGTTAACGGGGCGGATTCAATTAGCCGCCGTGTTCCTCAGGACGTTTTACCTTAGGAACGGTAAAAATGCGATGTTCTGAGGAACGTCGCGGCTAATTGAATTCCCCCAATGAATTTTAATTTGTTGAGTCTTGTCTTAACCCTTTTTGAACATTTGTAGGTTATGGGTGTTCGTTAATTGATAGAATAGAATCTTTAACGCACTGTATGACATGTGAGAACCCAAGACAGGCCTGTGACCTTTGACCTTTTCTGTTGTTTGATAGTGGTACGCAAAGGAATGGAGGGACGAGGGGCGGGGTGGCTGTCCGAAGATGAAGACTCCACTCTAGAAGCCTTAGACTTGGTGTGGGCCAAGTGTCGGGGATACCCCTCCTATCCAGCTCTGGTAGACATCAGTTCCTCCCCTATTCTTCTATTTGTTGTTATAGTCATTTTGGATGTGTTGTTACGCCACGACCCATCAGTGGGTCCGCTAAACTTACTGAAAATGAATCTTAATTGTCGTCTTGTCTTAATTTACATCTGTCGTGGATTTATCACTGCTGCCCCGATGTCTAAATTGCCACTTTATTTTGTTAAGATCATCGACCCAAAGATGCCCCGGGAAGGAGTGTTCCATCACGGGGTTCCAATTCCTGTACCACCCGTCGATGTGCTCAAGCTGGGAGAGCAGATGACTCAAGAAGCACAAGAGCATCTCTACCTCGTTCTGTTTTTTGACAATAAACGTACCTGGTAAGTACGAATAATTTCATTGTGATGTAGTCATGGCACCGGAATTTAATCTTGAAGATGAGGAAGTTATTCCGGTTACGGTGTGTGGCTGGTGGAGGGGGAAACAGAGAAGCAGAGCGGGGATTTGGGTAGAGGGGGTCCTTCATGGGGTGTAACAATATCAGCAGAGGGCTGCAAAAGATGATGGTAGTTATTTACTGGCCCCCGGCAAGAACAGGAGAGCGGGATGTCATGATGTTACTACGCCTGCCTTCGCTGGTCATTGTTTGATGTTGGGTCTCTGCCTTATCTTCCCATGTTAAGGACATTTTGTGCAGCAAGATAGGTGTGAGGAGTTCAGTATATGTATGTATGTATGTATGTATGTAGGTGTTTGGTGTTCAGTATGAGACTGAATCAAGAAGAAAAACAAGTGGGGAATAAATCTTAAGTCAATTGATTGTTAATTATAAAAATATGAAAGTCCCTTTTAAGTCATCAACATGTTTCCTTACTAACCAGTGATTGCAAAATTAGGATTTAGAAAACTATAGCTGCTCAGTTTTGCACCTGCTGCCCAAAGCAGAACAAACTTCTCAGGCTCCAACTTTTGAAATTTAGATTTTTAATGCACTAAAGGCTTTTTGCACACGGTCTCTATATTTTCATTCATTCCTTCTTCACTCCATTTTTGGAGAGGCGAATAAAAGGGAGATTGAAGCTCATATAGAGACTGATGTTTATATAGAAACCAACTGGCCTGGTATGTTTATCTTTTTAATAAAACTGATAATGGGATATAGATAGAGAAATTACAGCAAGTCCTGGGGGTGTATTTACTAAACTGCGGGTTTGAAACAGTGGGGATGTTGCCTATAGCAACCAATCAGATTCCAGCTGTCATTTTGTAGAATGCACAAAATAAATGATAACTAGAATCTGGTTGCTATAGGCAACATCTCCACTTTTTTAAACAGTTTAGTAAATATGCCCCCTAGTCTTACCTGTCCACATGTGCATGATCTCTGAGTAAGAGGAGATAGATGTAGGTATGTAAGATACCTATCATTTATATAATACTTTATACATATGAAACTGACTTACTTTGGTCCATGATACCACAGACATTTCAGTTAACACACAATGTTTATGTATAATTTAATGTTATCCAATTTAGCAATTGCCTGGTACTAATAAATAGTTGAGAAGACAAAAGTCCTAGTTGATGTAGTAACGACATTTGTTAATAGATATATCTGGAATATCATACAGGGTTCTCTAGACATTAGCAGGACGCATATTATGTAGTTTGTATGTTCGCCAAGTGTATGGAGTGTGGGTGGAAACCGGAGCACCCAGAGGAAACCCAACTGGGTTGGTTAATTGACTTCTGTTGAAAATAACCTGTGTGTATCCATGTAGTAGGGAATATAGATTGTAAGCTCCAGGGGCAGAGAATGATATGAATGACACAATATTCCAGTAAAGCGCCGGCTAATATAAAAGCGCCATATAAGTAACATGAATAATAAATGTTTGGACTTTGGAAATAATTATCCACCAAGAATAATTTTTTTTTTTTTCCTGGTTTCCATGTCTGTGCAGACAGTTGGGTGTTTGTTGCAGTCACCACTAGAGGGCACATTGTTTTTATATTCTGCCTTGGAGGGTAGACGTATGTCTCACAGTATCACCATCAAAATAACTCCCTATATTGTTGTAGCTCACCATTATGGTGAAGGTCTATTGACTAGTAAAAATGTATTAATTGATTATGTACTTTACCCTATTCTCTGCAGGCAATGGCTGCCCAGAACAAAACTGGTTCCACTGGGGATGAACCGAGAGCTGGACAAGGAAAAGATGCTAGAAGGAAGGAAATCAAACATTCGTAAATCTGTGCAGATAGCCTACGACCGGGCCATGCAGCATCGGAACAAAGTCCAAGGCGCACAGAGCAGCGAAACTAGCGAAAGTGACTGACCGCTTCCTTTACCCTGTGCGGCATATTCTTGGGTCTTAGAGACCGTGTGTGTCATATTTGTGCTGCTATTGCTATGATGGAAAAAAAAAATAATGGTTATCAGAACTACAGACGTTACATTAAAGTGAATAGCACTGAATTGAGGGACAGGATATGAATAATAATTATGTCCACGATGGAGGGGGTCAGTGACATGTTTTAGGCCTTGGTCGAGCACAGGTAGCGCTAAGGAGGGACAAAACAATGTACGCGTACACAAAGCCTCTTCTGCCTCTGGCTGTTATAGATGGACATAGGCGAGATTCTGAGCGGATGCGTATTATGGTCGCTGGTTGACCATCTCAATACAAGTCATGTGCTGCAGACGTTTGGTCTATGGACTTGCATTGTTAGAAGCAAATGTCATTTTTGCAAGACTGCACATTAATCATGGACGGTACAGTCTATACTGTGTTGTTACAGAGACGTTTAATGTCCGCTCCTTATGAAACGGTCAGATGGATGTTGTCCCTGTGGATTTAAATGCCCCATTTTCTATAATTGTCTTTTCCGCCTATCACAAAGTGTCTGCTTATATCAGAACAGAAAAGAGTTAGATATTTACACGTCGGGGGAGAAAACGGATCTGGATACGCTTAAATATTTTCTTGTCGATAATGGAAACAATCTCTGCACCCCGGGCTAAAATATTCAATCATGGAATTATAATTTCAGTTCTTCGCCTCTCAGAGAGGTTCATAGTACGAAGTATACAGTGAGCTAACAGAAGGGCTGCATCATATGGTGGTCCAGCTGTTGTGGAACTACTAGTGCCAGCACATCCAGCCATCAAACAGTTTAATAGATGGAGAAAAGCTTAGGATCGATCTTGCCGAGAATCAGATGAGTGATGTAGTTCAGTAACAACGATTGTCAACTTGCAACAAAATTCCCTGCTAGTTCAATGCAACTTTATTTTCTGTTTTGCAATTATTTAGTCTGTTTATTTTACAATCCAGAATAGCAACAACATGCTTTATTGTATAGAAGGTCTAAGCCAGTCATCTATGAGAAGTCGCCTAACTGACTAATCAACATCTTAACTTTACCAGAGAGAATGAAAACTATTTGGCAGAATAAAAAGCACCTTAATAATACCAATAAGCTGAACACAGCCACAGAAAGAGCAGCAATGTCTTCCTCGCAAGATGGTTTTACTATACTAGACTCTTCCTTAACCGGTAGACGGAATCTTCAATGTGTTCATGGAAACCGTTATTGGATTGCCCCAGTAGTAGTGCTCTTTGTAGACATGACGCCACTGGACTAGTCCCACAATAAGACACATTTCCTGTCTGGGAAGCCCTCTTTATAATTTATTAAAAGTGATCGTCTGGTTTGATTTTATGTATCACTATAAATAACTGGAAATACTGGTTAGAGTACAATACCCTGAGGCTCTCCAGATGCCTTGTCAGCCAGAGAAGAACTACAGGTGTGTACCGTGGGATGTACGAATACTTTTATGCTTCCATCATTTGCAGAGCTATAAATCCACCTAGTGCTGGCAATTATAGCGTTCTAAAACAAGACGGAAACGTTACCGTATCGTCCTTTGGTCTATTTACCCATATTGTGTTGGTCACGTTGCATTGAATCAGTTATAGGGATCCAAAATATAGAGGAATGCTTCCAGCCATCCAGAGCAAATTGACATGTTGTTTAAACAGCACGGAGTTCCCACCCCGTCTGCAGTGTTACTGTGCAGAGAACATTGTGCATGATTTGTTTCACCTTAGGGCAGGGCGAGGGAAACGGATCTGTGAGGCGTGACATGTCCTGTGTGGATCTAAACAAGACTGGACAGGTTGCAGAGTGATCTTTCAGCAGAAAACATGCCAGCAAGAGTTCCACGGGGCAAGAAGGTCGTCTAGGCACAAGACGGAAGTCCCTGTTTTATAACGGGAGCACGTGATTTAATCAGGTGTCCTCAAATCCAAAGCAATACTGATCCCTTCATTTGTAAGAGAGGACCGGGAAGCCATTTGATGCAAGGCCCACATGGGAGGAAATAGCTTCTAAAATCATGTTTGATGCTCTCATAGAGCACCCGTCTCTCGCATGCAGTGCAGGCAGCCATTTTCTAGGAACCATTAACATTGGCCCCGCCCACAAAATGGCTGCCCCCTTTCCCCCAGGATATGGGGACACGTTGAGGTTCCTTCCCAACCATAAGCATTATGGGGACACGTTGAGGTTCCTTCCCAACTATAAGCATGTCTTTGTAAATAATGTATATGAGAGGAGAATTTAAATTATTCTCGTTTGTAAACATTTGAAATCCTTTATTTGTTTATTATGAGGGGATTTTATTTTTTTTATTTTTTTTTCAATTTTCTTTTTTAAACGGTAGGTGGGCATTTTCTTTACTAAAGTTCTGGCTTGATGGTTTCACAGTAGAACTAGGGAGGAATGCATTTTGTAATACAGACCTTCTCATGTAAAATTCTTTGATAACCTTACGTTTAGGCACCAACGTCTGGTAGATATTCATTTAATTTGTCGTTTTTTGTTTTTTAAATGATTATTTTGAGTCTTATTGCGTATTTCTGTTTTGTATTTATTTCAGAAAGAAAATATATTGTTCTTAGAAAATAAATCCGTCTATCTGGAATCAATGATGTTTTAGATTTTGATATATGAATGTGCAGGCCAGCTGTATTTTTTACCTGTATATTAAATATACAAAAAAATGTTCTGTTTCAAGTACAGGAATGTAGCCTTTATACGAAGATGTTCATATTCAATCTGATTAGGCATTGATGGTTGCATTTTGGAATATTTCCATCCCGCTTGTTGCCCTGGGGAGGGAGATAAGTGCCCTCTTTATATTAAAGATTTGTTTAACATAAGGAAAACCAATGTTTTTCTCCTAGCAATAATTTTGAGGAATGGTTTACTTACGTTTAAACACTACACACGATGGAGCCAGCCAGCCGTGGTCATTGGCTCAACCTGCGTGGGAATGTAGCCTGACCGTTCGCTAGGAAACATCCCTGAGGCACGAGGTTAGTTGTTACTCATGCCTCAGTTGTCACTAGCTCGTAATGGCATAAGATAGGCTGAATATTGGTCTAGCACATAAGATAGCTTCCTCCATTGTGTGTAGATGTTGGGTATATTTTAACCCTTGAAAACTAATTTCACCGTTAAGTTGACCTTCAAGCCTACCGATAATGGTTAATGCCAAGGATACGTCCTATGTAAGTGCTGGCATGCATTCTGGATACAGTACTTTTGACTGAACTCATCTGCATAAATATGTTGCAGGAAAATCAAACAGAACAATAAGTGCTTGCTACCATTTTTTTTCGTAGTAGTTGATTTGCAGCTTTTGTAAACCTTTCTTAATTAGTCTACAGGCCATATTTTGTTTCATTTAATTAAAATGTGAGTGCAGCATTGTCTAGTTCACATTGTACTCGCAAATTCTAGTTGGCTGATAAAAGTATTTGGTGTACACATATCTTGTGGCCAATGTGATTTAAACTCCTATGCCTGCTATATTTTAAGTCTGACACCAGGGGGAGTAGTTCAGTGTGCAACAGCACCAAAGGATATTAATACATGGTTAGAACCATGCATAAAACATGGTGGCTCAGTGGTTAGCACTTCTGCCTCACAGCACAGGGGTCATGAATTTGATTCCCGACCGTGGCCTTATCTGTGTGGAGTTTGTATGTTCTCCTCGTGTTTGTGTGGGTTTCCTCCGGGTGCTCCGGTTTCTTCCCGCACTCCGTAAACATACTAGTAGGTCAATTGGCTGCTATTAAATTGCCCATTGTGTGTGTGTGTGTGTGTGTGTGTGTGTGTGTGTGTGTGTTACATCCCTCCTATCCGTGTTTTTACATATCAAGGTATAATGAACAAATCTAGCTTTCTTCTGCCTCCACAATTGCTATCATTCCAAAACCCGATAAACACCGTAACCTCTGTTCCAACTTCTGACCCATCTCATTTCTCCATACAGACATCTGCTTTCTGTATAAATCTTGGCGAACTGAATGGATGGGGTTTTGATCTCATTGACCCCGGATCAGGTGGGTTCATTCCCAATGGGCAGGTCTCTGGCACTATCCCCAGAGTGACTGACCTAATACATCACATAAATGCAAAAAATCTCCCCTCTGTTATACTCGTTCTGGACGAAGAGAAGGTGTTTGACAGAGTCTCCTGGTCCTTTATGGGATCTCAGAGCTGGAGACTTTTGGCTTTCAGGGACAGTTTCTGCAAGCCATCCGTGCCCTCAACTTGTGACCATCATGGCCAGATCTCCAAAAGCATTGGTATCGGCAATGGCACCAGTCAGGACTGCCCATTATCCCCTCTTCTCTTTGTCCTCTCCATGGCACCCCTGGCAGCTGACATCCGACTTAACCCTGACATAACGGATATACCACTTTGACCCAAACGCTACAAGATCTCATTATTCGCTGACGATGTGCTGTTGACACCGATTAATCTAGTAATCTCCCTCCCAAATCTCATGACGGAACTGACTTGATTCAGGACCCTCTCGGTACAAGAACAACGACTCTTAAATCCAAAGCTCTGACATTCCACATTTGACCTGGAGGAGCCTACTGTCCTCTTTCAATTTCCAGTGGTGCCCTCGCTCCATTAGATACCTAGGGGTGATGTCACTTGCAGATTTATAGAAATAGCGCAGGATAATTCATAGTCTGCAACAAGCAGTCCCGGTAAAGTTGCTTTTTGTTATTGTGCTGGAATTTGGTGAATCTATAATTTGAGTTCTAATATGACATTTGGTAACCGCATCACATTTGTATTTAGTATTACAACCTGCTTGCTCAGTCTACACCATAAGTATAATGGTTCTTGCCCTTTATAAATGGCCACAGAAACGTTGTGGTGTGTAATACTCTTATAATCCACAGAAGAGGTCTGGCAGCTGTGGTTTGGTGTTTCCAGGTGAGGGTCCCAGAATCTGCTCTTGGATTCCCTTATTGTCAGATATGCAACAACGTTTGGATTCACAGTTTAAAAGTGGTTGAGTATCACTGAGCTAGAGCAAAGCCATTGTGAGACTTGTAGTTCCATAACAGGTGGTCGGTCATAGGATGCCTATACAGGGATCATGTCAACATTCTTCAGGTGACCAACAATGCCTTGCAGGACTCTTCTCCGGGTTCTGTCGAATGTGTTGGACTGTTCATATAGCCTGTTGGGACTCTGACGGGACCGCTCTGCACAGGAGATCCACACTCACAGACTCAGAGCAACAGCGTTGGAGAAGAGCTGGGTCAGTAATTACGACCTGGTTGAGGCTGGAATCTATAACAATGGCAGAGTGTTGTAACCTGATCGGACGCCCAATACAAAATTCCGAAAAATTTAATGCACTAAAATAAGGGCATATTTTTGCTGAACAGTGCTGCATAATTTGGGAGGGAAACGTGCCAAGGATGAACAGACATCTGCGGTGATCTCAGAGAAGCCATTGTTGCTGCTCAGCAGTCCGGATAGGGTTGTAAGGCCATGTCCAAATAATTTGAAATCAATCTTCCTGTGTGAACGATTATTGACATATAGAGAACAATGAAGACCACTGGCAATCTTCCCAGGAGTGGGCGTCCCAATAAATTCACCCAAAGATCTGACCGTATAATGCGCTGCGAAACCACAAGGAAACCAAAAACTTGATGCAGAGCTTTCTACACAGCAATTGTTTTATATCATTAAAAAAAATATGGAGTAGCCTGTATAAAACCCCTTCTATCCAAGCACAACACTGCAGTATGGCCGAAGTTGGCTAAGTTGCACCTCAACAAAACGCACCAGCAAATCTACAGAAAATAATTGTGGGATCACATACTAAACTGAATGGGGGGCTGTGAAAAACATAATGTTATTTCTCTTAGCTCTACCTGAATTCTTAAGAAAGGAAAAAAAAAAAAGCACAATTATATGGTGTTCACAAACTTGGAAGAACTAGTTTAATAAATATTTGGTGTAATTTACATTGGTTGTGTGTTAACCACATAAAAGTAACTGGCAAGTATTTAGTTACTGTAATTTATAATGAAAAAAAAAAAAAAAACAATCTAAAATGTGCTTACTTGTACTTTTAAGTAGATAAAAAAAAATAATCCTGGCAAAGCCAATACAGTACAAAAACTGCCAAAATTGTACTAGTTATTAAGATGCAAACTACATCTGGCCATGAAGAAGTTAATTCCACACTTCCACAAATTTAAATTTTCCTGCGTTTTTCCATTTAGGCAATTTGATTGCTAATGTCTGTATTTTAGAGTGGACATTTGGGTTCACTAATGTTACAGTCACAGCTTCTGGGTGGTATACAGGAACTGTCCAACCATGCATCAAGCTCAGAACTGCGCATGCGCGGGCAACAGCCTGCTTTGGCCTGCTATCAATGTGCGCATGCGCCCTAGTTATTGCACACATGACGTAGTTATGTCAACCAATAGCGACATTGAAAATAAAAGAAATGAATGCAAGAGAGCGCGGATGGTGTCTGCTGGATTAATTTGGTCTCCGGTAAAATGGCGTCTCTCATCGACGTTCATGCGCTGAGGTGAAAATAGAGAATTTCGTGACTTACTGAGTATATGATAAATGGTAACTATAAGAAGAAAAATATCAAATTGTCCACGAATGTATGCTTGCAGCATTAACAATTTTCATTTTTTTTCCTGATGCCCGCTATGGCTCTGATTTTGTCCCTGATAATATTAGTTGGGCTCCTATAATCTTGAAATGAAAAGCAGGGGCAGTGATGTGACGATTGCTCCTATCATAAAACCCAAATTAATTCAAACAATAACATGAACGTTTTCCATCTTGTTAATTGGAGTATTTAAGGAGATTAATTTATTGGAGATAAATATTTGGGTGGAAATGGGACATATAAGAGCCCTAAAGATTGACCAGCTGCTCTGCTTTTGCTTACCACAAGAAGTATGTGGTGGAGGTGCACGTCCAAAATGGCGCTCTTGCTCCACCAGTGTCTCAGTAATGTTTTTGGACTGCAGTCTGGGAACCTGACTCTTATTATCATCATCATCATCATCTAGTTATATAGTACAATTGGGAACAAACACAGTAATAAAACAGTACTGGGTAAATACAGAGAGGTAAAAGTCCCTGCTCGTAACCTTACCATCTATTGGGTCTTACTTATTATTATTGCTAAATAGAGCCCATTAGTATATGACCATGGTTATACCAGGAAACTAGAAAATTGTTGTCTAATTACTTAACATAGTTTTCTATCCCTGGAGTTCCATGGCAGAATAATTTTGCCAAAAGGCAGAGTGAGAGGCGTTAAGGAGGGTTTTGTTTATTCGTTTGGAAAGAGGAGATGTCTTGTCTTGAATCAGTGTTCCGCCATGATGACACCAGGACAATATATTTACATATAAAATCTTCCGTTAACTCATAAAAGCATGGGTCCCCCTGCATGTAATTGCATCCATGCTTTGTATACAATTTGCTGGGGGGTTTGTTAATATCCAAAGAGTGTAAGTGCGTCTCTTTGCACTAATCTTAAGTGACCCTATTTCACTGATTGAAATGTTGCTAAGATCTTCAAGATGGCACAAATCACAGTACATGATCATAGAGCACAAACAGACCAACACGATAGTGAGTGTGAGCTTATCGCCAAACTAAATGTTGACCTGGTGGGGTAAAAAGGAACTTTTCAGTACATTTATGTACAAATCAGATTCAGTAAGGACGTTCTCATCATCTCCGTAATAAGTTTAAAAAACAATACATTTAATCACAGAAAGAGACCCCTATCAGTAACGACAGATCAGCATACATATTAATGCAATATAAACAAGTGTTACAAGCTATAATAGATAAAAAAAAATACTTAAAGCAGTGCTTGGAGGCGTCTGTTGCCTATCACTGGTTCTAGTGCAAATTAGGCTAATGGGGGGGGGGGGGAAAGGGGAGGTTCACATTTAGATAATTATATTGTCCATAAAGTTGTTTTTTTTGTCCACTTCCTTAGAAACCTGATTATTTCTGAAGTGTGTGGGGTTGTTTATCAAGAACAGTACACTATGGACAAGACCAGAAGTCTTTCAGATAATTAGGGCTGACCTGCAATTTTCCCTCTAAAATATCAGGTAACTAATAGTCCCCTTTCCATTACACTCTGCAAAGATAGAGGCTACATGACCAGGGGCTAAAATGTATTTGTTAGAACATCTGTTGAACTTACCTTCTTCTGAATAGTATATCACTGGTATTGAGAATTAGATGCCAATAATGCAGAGGGAGGGTACAGCTAAAATACATACCATATGTTTGCATTTTATCGTCCAAATTAGATACTAAAATGTCTCTCTATGGAACACGAACTTCCCCTTTCCAAAATAAGGCTCAAGACTTTCAAATTTTTGAGAGTACAGCCTATCAATCCTTTAGGAACCTGTGACCTTATGGAGGTAGCCATTGTGTGGATTGAACCAATAGTCATGACAAGCCGGCCTTGTCCATTCACTTGGATCTAGTGAGATCAGCCTCAGTGATGTCACTGGTTCCTAGTGATTTGATTGGCTGCATGCTGACGAGTATTCACTTAGCTGCCAGCATGGCTCCTTCCACTGTATGTAACCATTGGTTGCACATTAAATTAGCCTGGTCGCATTCTTCACCAGCACATCAAAAAGTGTTGTTTTGTTTTTTTATCTCAGACATATTTAGCTTTGATAATTTTCATAAATATTTAGTTTGCTTGAGGCGTTTTTCTTCCGTAGCCCAAGATGAAAAGGCACCAGTCTGAGTGCAGCATGGTGTATTCTAAGATCATTTTATGCATATTTCATGGAGCACCCTACATGCATAATGAAAAAGCCAATGACCTAATATGTAGCATTCTGCACAAAGGAATAAAAAAAGATTTACTAACTTAAGTTGCAAACTTATAAAGTATCAAACATCAGAACAGAAAAGTATTCTCCCCTTTTTATTATTATCGTTGCATGTTGCTCTTTGTGGCTTTCTGAGGTTGCAGAGGTCATGACTGAGCTCGAGTTCTGGACTTGTCAGGGAACAGTAGATTGATTCCTGCCCAGTGCACAGCGCTCATACAGAACATGCTTTGGATGGTGCACACTCAATCAAACTGGGGATTTAACACCCCCATCTTCTCAGGAGCACAGGAAGAAGGGCAAAGTCTGGGAAGCATGAGAGTGGCCCTATCTCACGCTTTGCATTAGGGTCTAGGGGCCCACGTGTACTTTGTGGTGTAATTTACAGATGACTGCTTATCCCCCTCTCAACCAGAAACATGTTTTTCCATAGAAACATAAATTTGAGTCTGGCCTGTAACGTAACTGATATATTTGCATGAACTGGCCCTTCCTTACCTTATCTGTGAAACTGCTCGTTTTGGAACTTTGTAGATCTCAATTTCTGTAACTCTTCATATAAAGTGTCCCCCACATGGCTCTTTTCAATGTCCCGTCGCGTAGAACCAGCTCTTATAAAGCCGATCTTGAAAGACGTTCAAGGATTCCTGTTTTCTACTCCACTCCCACTCGTTTTAGAAAACATTAAGGATTTATGGCTGCTGCATGCATTTGATAGTCCATCGATAACGCATCCTTTGAAGCCGGTTGTACACTGGATCCTTTGATTCTGTTTAAACATTTTTTTTTTTTTTTTTTACTTTGATTTCTTTTCTTTCTAATTTTAATAAAACCCCTGTGGAATTTTCCCTGCCTGCGAAATCGCTGTCACGAAGGCAAAAACCTTTTAGTATGTGTGTTCTGTAAGACGTGAAACATTGCAAACAACATTGAATCACTGACCCACTTTCCCAGAGTAAAACTTAACCTGTTTTTGACTTGCATATTATATTGGGTAAAACACATTTTTGTACAAAATTTTTAACCTGTTTTAATTTCCGTTAACAAATAGTCAAACAAAGTAAAATAATTGTTATTGTCCAGAAACCAAATACAGCACAAGAACTCTGCTTCTCCAGCTATTGTCATGCCAGGTTCCGGTGACAATATAGATCCGATGTATAATAATAAATTGCGCCTCTGAATGGTTAGTGTTTGTTTATATAGCAGGGAGAAAATGTAACCATTCACGTCAGTCCCATCAGTCCCGCTAAGCACTGTTTATCTCTGCAATCTGGCTGGACCAATATGCAATATGTAGCACTTAACCTCATGTATCAAACTCCCATTGTCCTATAGATTGTAAGCTTACGAGCAGGACCCTCTTACTCTCTGTATGTATGTATTACCCAGTATTGTTTCATTACTGTGTGTGTTCCCAATTGTAAAGCGCTACGGAATTTGCTGACACTATATAAATAAATGACGATGATCAGTCCCTACCCCTTGAAGCTTACATTCTAAATCATACTTGCTGACTTTTTGGGGGAGGTAAGGTGTTTGGACGGAAGGGCACGGGGCTTGGCGAATCGCGTCATTTTTGGCCCTGCCCTGTCATTAGAAAGTGGGCAGATGCGGGAGGATGCCATACTCTCCCGGGAGTCCGGGAGACCTATCTGGAATACAGCGAGTCTCCCTGACATTCCGGGAGAGTTGGTAAGTATGTTCTAAATTCCTAACGCACAGAATTCAGGGTCCATTTTGTCAGAAGACAATTAACCTACCAATTTGTTTTTGGGCTGGGTGGGAGCACTAGGAGGAAACCCAAGCAAACAAGGGAAGGACGTACTTATAGGTCCCTGGCCAGGAATGGTACCCATGTCCCCAGTGCTGTATGGCAGCAATGCTAACCACTGTGCTATGTACTTCCCTAAATACTTTTTTACAGTGATATGTATATTGTATGTGCTTTTGTTACTCTTTAATTATAGACGGATTGCCCTTGACGTGTGCTGTTTGTGGAGCTTTTGTAAGCATATTAATTTCTGTTTAGGTCATCGCAGGATGCAGCACCTCACTTCTCTGTCGGTCTGCCCCTCGCTCTGGCGCTCAGTACCTTGCAAACTGTCTGAGCTGCGTCTGGATTTTGTCCTGCCGGGTGGTCAGTCTTTTCGGTGGGTATTTAGGCTTCAACAAAAGAGTCACTTGTATTTTTTATTGCTCCTGAGTTGGATGATGATGATTATACCGTTCTTTGCTGACCACTAGATCTAACTGAAAGGTGTTCTATATAAGTGTCACTTGCAAATATATGTATGTGTTTTCAAGGGGCATGCTGTGCCTCCTGCCTCAATGAGCCGACTAGTGAATGAATAGCCTTGATCGTCTCATAAATGGTGATTCAGCCCAAAGGAATGACACCCTTCATGATGTGCCCCAGTAATATATAATCCCCTAGTGAATTGATGGTACGTACTCGGGCATTGTGTCTCAGGATGACATAACCGCTACCTCCGTTGTGTAGGCCGCAGGTTCGCTGGAGGAAAGTAGAGCGGTCGCCTTATCTGGGTAAATTGTGATACGCTCTGAATTGTATCTGAGATTTCTGTTTGTCGTAAAATTGTTCAGGTGGAGAGAACACAGCCCTGGTTACTGGACTGGAGTATTACACGGACGTGTGTGGACTTTGACCCAGAAAGATGACCACATCTGGTACACCGTGTATCCCTGCACAGGGGGTGAGGATGGTGAGTCGCAGAAGGTATCACAGAAGAAGGCCACAAAGAGAAAGTTTCCCCTTACAACCCCAGTCATGGTCAAAACGGAACCAATAAAAGAAGAGGTTATACAAGATTTCCATCTCAATGATGATTACAAGAAAGACGGTGAGACCTTGCAGGATTACTTCCAGTTACACATCTGTCTCGGTGAGCTCTACCAGCGATGGGGGGAGTCCGACAAGAACTTTCAGAAAGTGGCCAAGGACTTCCCAGGTAATATTCTGAATGTGAACGGGAAGTCTTTATAAGTAATTGTTTATAATTCACCGTATCCCAAGGAGCCCAGCAGTAGTTTGGTTTTAGAAGACGCCCCAAGCACAACCAATTGCAAGATTTAGTATGGTGTAAAGGATCATTTTTTACCAAGTCCAGATAACTTGCCGTAAGTCTGGAGTTCAAGAGACCCGCAAGTCCCGTGAAGTCTTGCACACACCCACCATTGCGTTACTTTGGCTCGCTCGCTGACAGTGTCTTGTGGGTGGACAATACTCTGCCTGAATGGGGGAAAATACTGGCTTGACAGGAGGGAGGAGTGTCTGGCAGAGGTCACGTTATTCTTGCTCCTGCTGAACCAGGCTTTTTCTTAGACCGGCATCTTGAGTGCTGACAACACCCTGCCAGGGGGAGCAAGCAGAGCAGCGCGGGGTGTCCACAAGACGTCGCGGCTGACACGCTAGATCACATGAACGCTGGAGCCCAGGCAAGTCCTCGTTTTAGGATCGGTTTTTACTTACAATATTCCACCCAAAGCTGAATTTTCGTTTTTTGGTTGAAATTATTCGTTAAAGAGAAAAGTGGGTCATGGAACTTTTATTTAGCTTTTTAAAACTGTGCTAATTTTTCCCCAATTTTCAGTGATGTGCGGGGAGCAGCCGCAATGTTAAAATAAATCAAACCGTTTTTTCCTGACTTCCATAACCAGGCCCAATCCATTCACCCCCGGCCTCTGTTACTGGCTTTGGCTATTTAAAAATGTATCCACAACACTGATACAACTGTCTATGGGGAATTGTGGCTTTCTGAAATCTGCTTTTAAATCAAATAAGGTAAATGGAAGGAGAGATCTTCTTTAAGGACTGACCTCGGTCGAGGTTACTGTTGGCACAGAAAGGAAATGCTCAATGTAACATGTTATTAGTTATGAAAACAAAAAATAAAGCTTTAGGTTACTTGAGCACTTTATAAACTACATGAATTAATGCTTCTCTTGCTCTCTTCGCTTGCTGATTATAGAGGTGACGTAATTGTCCTTGTCCGGTTTAAGCTCTCGGGAGCTTTGTTTGTAACATGGCAGCTTACAGTGATTATGTGGACTGTACACGGATATCCAGGTGCAGATATATGACCAGTTCCCTGCATACAGTCATTACATACTATGTCCAACTGTTGGCTTTAGGTGTCCGCACCGTACCCTTGGTTTCAGCAAGGAACATTTCTGAAGTGCACTGTGTAATTTTGGTCAGATTTGGCAAGTAAAGAGAATTCTGCCGTCTGCTGGAATCCACCACTTTTCAGTCAACTTAACCTGTTCGTCCCGGCACTTATACTGCGGAATTCTGGTGGCTTCAGAGCTTTCTGTGGTCTGCATACATTATACAGCGTGGTTCAGAAATTCTCACGATGACATGGAAGGCTATTGGCGACCTTGTGAACTCTGCCTTGGTACCTCCTGGTGGTATTAAACTTTAAAGTGCACCTGTTGTCTTGACACAATGGAGGCAGCCATGTTGTAGTCTGAGCCTGTATTCAGTCTGTCAATTCATTTCGTACTAGTGATGCACTGAGGCACGAGGCACCACTAAGTGTATCCCGCATCCGTGACTACATTGGTTCCTAGTGAATTGATAGGCTGCGTACACATGAATATTTGCTCCGCCTACATAATGGCCGCCTGTACTTCTTTTTAGCAGGTGTCCGGTATAGTTGAAATAACACGCCATTTACAGCTGTCAATACAGGTCCGTATAGCTGAGCGTTGGCCATTCGTAGCGTGACGCAGCGTTGTCTCATCCCCAGGTATTCGGATATTGCGGCAGGATCCCGTAGAATGTCTCTTCTCCTTCATCTGCACCTCCAACAACCACATCTCGCGCATCACAGGGATGATCGAGCGACTCTGCAGCGCTCTGGGAAGACGCTTGTGCCGGCTGGACGCCGTGGAGTATCACTCGTTCCCCACCCTGCAGGCGCTGGCAGGCAGGTAACATGGCGGTATAACCGCAACTGACCACAGACGCCTCCGGCTGTGTGGATACTGACGCTGATTTCTAAAACAAAGATGTCCCAGTTGGCATCATTAGCAGAGACAGGATTGGTGACAACTGATACACAGAAACAGTGCAAAATAGGGCTGTAAAGCTGTTTTCAGGGGGAGGGGGGTTGTGTGTGTTTAGCCCAGTTCAGAAAGTGTAAGGAAAAGTCTGGTTGCTATGGGTTACAGTACTGTTTTTGAAACATAACCTGTGTACCAGGTACCCATTAAGTGTTAATCACTTTATCTTAGACGGAATTAATTTGTATATGGACAACAATGTGCAGGACAGGGGTAAGTAATGACATTGCAGGAAAGGAAGTTACAAGAGGAATTGTCAGCGCAGGCAGTAGGCATACAAGGCTGGTATAGGCAGAAAGCCTGCAAAGAGAGAGGCATTCGTAATAGTGCATTAAACTGTGCAGAAAAATGTCATGTTTAAGTCTGTGTCCTGCAAAGTTTGTGCTAACTGCTTTTCACTTAGATTCAGTAAAAATATCCAGCAGTGCCCACTTCTTGGCATAGAAAAATATATGGAGTGCAGTGTTTTCTCCTAACCTGCAGATGGCGCTATAGGTCATTATTGTTGCAAATAGATTCTACTTCACGTTATTTCTTGACCCTTGTTACTTGCTCCCTCTATCTTATTTATTTTGGAAGTACGACTAGAGCAATATAGACCCTATTCTTGAATGAGTTATGAGGAATCATTGTTTTTAGATATATAATGAGAAAAGCAACAAACACCCATTGTACTCACACATTCTGTCTGTCTTCATATGGACTTGACTAAAGGTTCCGTTTTGGATTGTATAAATGAATCTGTTCGGGCAAACCACATCTACATGTAAGGCTAACTCCATATAACCAAATCAGTTTCGCAAGCATTGTTTTTTCAGTAGTGAGTTTCTGTGCAGCGTTAATCCATCATGGTGAAACGCGTAGTCCATTTACCATCAATGTCCGCCTTTGTTTATGCTTTTAGCTGACGACACAGAGGCCAAGTTACGAGAGCTGGGCTTCGGGTACAGAGCAAAGTTCGTCAGTGAGAGCGCAAGGACAATTTTGCGTAAGCACGGCCCTGATTGGTTGGACAGTCTACGCCTGGTGCCCTATGGAGAGGCAAAGTCTGCACTGTGCGCCTTACCGGGTGTGGGAGCGAAAGTGAGTAGAGTGATTTAATTTCGTAGCAGTTCTCCGTTTTTAGCCTCTCTCGCTAACCTGGGAAGCCCTTGCCCCATGTGGGGATGTAACCGTTGATCCCTGCTGTAACTTGTAGCTGGCTTTTGCTCAGTGGAGTCCAACAGCATGTTGGACGGAACATTTTCTAGTTAACCAGGTTTGTCTGGGTCTTATTCATTCAGATGTTGCAGTCAGTTAATGCCCACAGAGTCGGAGGTTTTAATATCCCACAACTAGTCTGTATGGTGTCAGAGTGGCTAGTCCAAAAGCTGAATATTAATAATGGGAAGCCAGGACCCCTACCAATTACTAGAAGGAGGCAATGTCCTAAATACACAGTGTTCTTAATACCTTTATATCCTGAGAGCTTTTTGTGTGTTTACATCTGGCTGAAGACTGGTAGCTCTCCTGTCTAAAAATATATAGTTGTCAGACGCACTCAGTGTTTTCTTATAGGTGGCGGATTGTGTTTGCCTGATGGCCCTCGATAAATCCGAGGCTGTTCCTGTGGACACCCACGTCTGGCAGATCGCTAAGAGAGACTATCTGCCTGAGGTCGGCCAGGGTAAAAAGAGTCTCACGGAGCGGGTGTACCGGGAGATCGGTAAGGACATTTACTGTTTTTCATGAAATATCCTGTTTGAAGATTGGAGGGGGGGGGGGCTTTGTAAGTAATCTTACGGTATATGAAAGCGAATCATGTCCATCACACATGCAGCAAGCGTGTCTCCGTGCTGTGACCTTTCCATGCCTTCATCCACCTCTACATATAGCAGTCGTACGTCACTAGACAGTCTTGGGTCTCTGTGTTCTAGGTTTGACACGGCTGTCGGTGCAAAATAAATTTGATTGCCTTTAGCTTGTTAAGTGGAACTTACACAATGTAAAGTCCCAGCATGTTCCGCTCGGAGAGATGGAGACGTGGGTCATCCGTATCGTTGAGGCAGCAGTTTTGTGAGCGGAACCAGTAGCCATATAAATGCTGCCTTTCAATTTCCCAGTAAAGTTGCAGAGGCACGAGGCACGGGACGCCATTTGTTAGTTAATGTCACTGCATTTTCACGAATATTTGTTTGACCCATAAATTGGCGCCCTCCTCTGTGAGCCATTCACAGGTATACTTTGTATTTATTTATTTGTTCTCTTCTCGTTTCGTTTGTGGTCTGCTTGGAGAGAACAAAAATCAGATTGATGTCATGAAATTGGACAGCTTGTGTATATAGACTGGCAGCAATGGTGACTGTCTGCCCTGCAATCTTGTCTTCCTGCAGGAGATTACTTCCACAGCCTGTGGGGTCCCTACGCTGGATGGGCGCAGGGGGTAAGTTCACCTCATTCTTATTACAGTAAGATTGCATATATGTATGTGTGTATATATATATATATATATATATATATATATATATATATATATATATATGTATATATATATATATGTGTATATATATGTGTATATGTATATATATGTGTATATGTATATATATGTATATGTATATATACGTGTATGTGTGTGTGTGTATATATATATATATATATATATATATATATATATATATATATATATATATATATATATATATATATTTATCCTGATGACATCAATGCAAAACATACATCGGATATATGTACGGATGTAAAGATACCTCTGTTGATGAATACGGGTCTAGGTCCGCTCTGCTCTAACAGACAATACACATGTGGAATATAAAGTCACAAAAGAAAGCACAACAAAAAAAATTTTAAATTAATGTCACCTGTTAATAATAATCTGGGGCCTGATTCATTAAGGATCTTAAATGAAGAGGTATCTTATTTCAGTCTCCTGGACAAAACCATGTTACAATACAAGGGGGGCAAATTAGTATTCTGTTTTGCACATAAGTTAAATATTGACTGTTTTTTCATGTAGCACACAAATATCAACTTTAAATTTCAGTGTACAAATAAGCTATCAAGTATTTGTGTGCTACATGAAAAAACACTCAGTATTTAACTTATGTGCAAAACAGAATACTAATTTGCCCCCCTTGTATTGTAACATGGTTTTGTCCAGGAGACTGAAATAAGAACCCTCTTCATTTAAGATCCTTAATGAATCAGTCTGTAATAACAAAGTTGTTTTGTTTTTTTTTCCATAAAAGACATTTATTAGGATGTTATGAATGTCTACTGTACATAAAAAACATTTTTACCGCTGCTCCTGATTAGAGACGTTCTAGGATGTAACCACGGCTGTCGTCACTACTAATCAGCACTTACACCCGACCTGTAGCTGGTGCAAGAGATACAACTGAACAAGTACCTGAGAGATGGCTCGGCACGACCTTACTGTACATTGACCACTTGCCTACGCCCTCTCCCTCCTCATTCTGCCCCTGAAATCGTAGACTATACTAAGGGTCCTTTGTGCGCAAAGATGAATTGAATGTTTCTGTGCTCTCTGGTGTATGGTCGGGTTCTGGACATGCGCAGAGTAATGTGCACATTATACGCAACGTATCTCCATTTTTGTTCCTTAATACATGTGTAAAGGTTTGGGCCCCGTGTCAGTCAGTACTTGGTCTCTCTTGGCAGATATCACAGCTTCTATACCTCCCATGTATCCAGTGAGGAGTCTCTCTGTTCTGGCTTTAGGATTTTTTTCTTCTTTGTAGGTCTCTACTTGCTCAGAAATATTCTTCGGTCTTCTTGCATGACCCCTAGATCTGACCACAGCATTTCTATAATAATAGTCTGGGATTGTGTTCCAAGCCCTCAGTCTTTAGTTCCTGTACATATTTCATGGTTGTTTTGGATCATTGTTTTGCTAAAATATCCAGCCACGTTTGTGCTGAAGTTTCATCGTTGACTCTGGGACGTCGGCTTCTAGAATTTGTTCATATTTAGATGAATCCATTCTACCTTGTACCAGGCAATATTTACTGCCTCACTATCTGCAACTCAAAGCTTAATAGATATATATTTAGATTTGACCGGTTTACTAGTTACAGTGTTCTTGGTCTTCCAGGTCTTGCTTCAGCTTTATCGGTTCCATTTAATTTATGTTTCTTAAAGATGTTTCTGACAGTGGATATTCCAGGCTGGGTTTGTTTAGATATCTGCTGCTTTGTGCAGTAACAGTCAATTATCCTAATGATTAAGCCCTCGGTAAGCTGCATAGACTAGCCCATTGTTGTACTTAAATTCAGACCTAACCAGTCTATTGTGCTTTGAGGATGTAGTTGCAGATTCACTGTTTTATTATTTCAGTGTTACGTTGTAATTGTGCATTAAATGTGCATAGGTCATGTTTTATGTTTGCACCCAACAGAGGGAAATATGCAGTTTGACCAGGTGTCCCCAAACATTAACCCATGCAACATAATGAGTACTGCAGTACACTAACCAGATTTAGCTACCAAATGGATGACCGTTTTTATTTAATTTAATTAGTAAAAATAAGCTCCAGTGCATGATGAATCCTGAATGGCTGGTTGTGATGACACCAGTATATCAAAATAACACACATAACTACAATAAATATGGGCAGCACGGTGGCTCAGTGGTTAGCACTTCTGCCTAACAGCACTGGAGTCATTAGTTCAATTCCCGACCATGGCCTTATCTGTGAGGAGTTTGTATGTTCTCCCCGTGTTTGTGTGGGTTTCCTCCCAGGTGCTCCAGTTTCCTCCCACACTCCAAAAACATACTGGTAGGTTAATTGGCTGCTAACAAAATTGACCCTAGTCTCTCCCTCTCTCTCTGTCTGTGTGTCTGTGTATATTAGGGAATTTAGACTGTAAGCCCCAATGGGGCAGGGACTGATGTGAGTGAGTTCTCTGTACAGTGCTGCGGAATCAGTGGCGCTATATAAATAAATGGTGATGATGATGAATAACTGTATATAAACAAACAAGATGGATCTGATCAATATACAAGAATTATATTTATAACCAGCGGGTATCGCTATTGCTACTGCTGTCATAAAGAACTTTAACCTGCGACTGAAAGATCTCTAAACTTTTTAATAAGTTGTATTTTGAGGCGTCATTTCGGCTATGAAGTTATAGATTATGTACGGACACAGCAAACTTATTTTGTATCATTCTTTTTATTTCCAGGTCTTATTCTGTGCCGATCTTAAGAAATTCCAGAGTGCAGGAGATCCCCCGAAACCAAGGACGAAATCAAAAAAGAAGCTTAAAGAGGAAAGCTGATTGTGTTCTCCTGAAGGAAAGTTTATTCTGTTTGTACAAGCAAGATAATGAATTATACGTTGTCTTTTTGTACGGTGTATCAGCTTATTGTATTCCTGGTGCTGTAAACTTCTGCCGTTGGTGTCAGACGGGCGTCTTTAGAACCATGAGATTTAACCTTTCCTCCAGGGGGCACAAATACTTCCTTTTTAATAGGGATCATTAATCCCTCTACAAACCCTCTGTTATTACTCTGTTCTCCTCTCTGTCTAGGTTTCGTTGTGTTTTGTCAGTTGAACAATCGCGTGTCCACACCGTACAGCCGGGGCGAGCAAATGGGAAGGACGGGCGGTGGTGTGAATGAAGGGGAATGGGCAGGTGGAGTGAGAGGAGGGAGCTGTCTTAGGATGGGGACGGGCGGGCGGGGAAGGGCGTAGGAGTGAGCTTTGATGGAGCACTTGAAAGATCGGTGTGAGGGCATTGTCTGGTTTGCAAGGCAGGGAACCCTGAAGGTAGAGATTGACGTGGGAGAAGTGCCGCAGGCGGCAGTGTAAGCTGGGGATAGGGGAGAACGGAGCGAGCGTATTATATATTTGTTTTATTACTAATAAAAACATATACTGTACTTGTTATTTTATGATATTTGACTGATATTCTATATAGGGATCAGCTTGCTTATTGCTGCAGCCGTATATCTGTTGAGCTGAAGTTTGATTAATGGACGATGATTGGTCAAAAGGGATTTAAATACCCAAGGATGAGAACAATGCTTTGCATGTCTTTGAGGAAATCACCATTGATGAAGAAAAGCATCAGAAAAATCTAATTAATCTTTACTCCTGTGTGTGGGACGGATCTGTCCTCCTCTGTATACATTACAGGAGTGTGGGGACAACATTCCCCCTATGACTACAGAGCCCAGAGTTCTGCTTAAACTTGTATTCTAACTTTAACTTTTTTTTTCTATTTAATTTTTTTAACGTGTCACTGGTTGGGAGCAGAGATTTAGTGTTTTAGTTTTTTGTAATCTTATTTATTTATTTATTCAATGTTAAAAGCAGCTGCTCTCTGAGTGACTGATCACCAGATGGGAAATCTCTTTTCGTATTAGATCCTTTTTCAGGCCTGTCTGAGCGATTGGGAGTGAAGCGGAGTGTGACAATATCTGTATAAGTGTATGCTTTTCAGCAGGCGGAGAAGCTCCATTATAGACATAACCTACTGGTCTTCATATGGTCTGTGTGTCCAGAGGTTCAAGTGGGCGGGGATAGAACATCCTGTAGCCAATCAGATCTTCTGATTGTTCCCAGCAGCACAGAGTATATAAGGTGACGAGTGATGTGTCATTGAGGGCAGGGCTGCATGTGACAGGGGCAGTGACATGATGTGAGGATGGGAATGGAGACAGCAGGAAGTCACAGACTGGGGGCTAGATTTACTAAGCTGCGGGTTTGAAAAAGTGGGGATGTTGCCTATAGCAACCAATCAGATTCTAGCTGTCATTTTGTAGAAAGCAATAAATAAATGAAAGCTAGAATCTGATTGGTTGCTATAGGCAACATCCCCACTTTTTCAAACCCGCAGCTTAGTAAATCTAGCCCTGAGAGTTATATAGTGGAAGGAGCAGGGTCCTCCAGCAGCACAGAGTATATCAGGAGATCAGTGATGTGTTAGTGAGGACAGGGCTGCATGTGACAGGGGCAGTGACATGATGTGAGGAGGGGAATGGAGGCAGCAGGAAGCCACAGACTGAGAGTTATATAGTAGAATGAATAGTGTAACCCTAACAGAACAGAGTAGTAATGTGAGAGTCTCCTGTCTAATCAATGTGGGAAAATTGAAGCTCTCCTCTACATAAAACGAAGTTCATGCATCCAAGCTATTTACAATTAAAATCTGCTGCTTCCTGCTTAATTACACAGCACTGGGGGCAGACTCTGCTCATTGCTCCTATACAGTCCTACGAAGCAATCTAGATAATTTTTGTCCTAAGGTCATGTTGGTACACTCTATTAGAGTGTATCTAAACCTCTGTAAATAGGTGGGTAGTTTAATTTTTGTTTTAAAAACAGTTCCTATGAGTTGTATACATTTAGGATATGTAAATGCAAAGAAAATGTCAGTGGACGTAGGTATATTCTTTTAATACCATTCCTGGATTAGTAATTTAGGTCACTGATCACATTTGGCAGCAGTTTTGTTTGTGGAAGAAAAGGAAGAGTATAAGAGAAGTTCTGCATTATTGAGTGCGGTGTCTTAGAAGAACAATGTCCGATACAGATGATGCTAATCCAGGCTCACAAGTCCTGACTTGTTCATGGACAAATGTCAACATTTTAAAAAATATATTCAATTAGTTTAAAGAGTTCATAGGGAAAATGCCTGACCTGGTTTATGATGAACTCGCTGTGGAGTTTACTTTCTCCAAACCTATTTCAATTCTACAGACAATTACCCCCAAAAATGTGGTTGGTAATTGTGCCTAGTACTGGGGAATGTTTGTTACACATACGCTATGTTATGTCTCTGTACACACTAGGAGATATATGGGGGGGGGGGGGGGGGGTTTGACTGCTCCCTTTGTCTGCTCTTTCCTACTTTCTGACCTCCAGCTCTGAGTCATCAGAGCTGCACCTGTACATAGCTGCTGTATTGTGAGGATTATTGCACATCAGTAAGATTGACAGGAGCGCTTTGGGAGAAAATCATTGGAGTATGGGACAGAGGGAAAAAATTATTATATTGCAGAGTTAGCTTGTCCACCAAATGGGGTGACATTAGTTGTGGTGCACTAATACGAAACCATAATTTATTCAAACATAACCTGTACTCCTAATATTGCAACCTAATTCTTATACGCTGTATATAACAGCAAAATACTAACACAAGTATCGATTGTGTAAGAAAAATAAAGTGCTTTAAAATAAAAAAAAAACACTGTGTGCCTATAATAGCTTTATAATATTGAAAGTCAATCCTCGAGCCATGCTGTACCCCTTCTGTCCACGGGAGGTTTCTGTCTTCCCTGAGCTTGCCTTAGGACACCTGCGTTTACGGTTTGACAGGTGTACCGCCCCATTAAAACTCCCCACCTGCCACTGTCCTCGGAACGGGTCTTGCTACTTGTTTCACGAATAAACACTGTAATTAATACAGCTGTCACAGCTTATGAAGGATCTTTTTCATACTGTATCCTGTGTTATTTGGAGAAACATTATTTGGTCACGATTTGGGTTGCTCTATCTGTGGATATAAACAAAATATTCCAGGTGTCTCTATTGTGGAGGAGTATACCTTGTATAGCCTAAATAATATGTGGCTAATACATGGATTCAAAGAGCTGCTTCAAGTAATACCTTTTTATTATATGTCACCTAATAACTGAAAATCATTTCTTGTATCTATAGATATCTATAATATAAATGTCTAGTGGCGTGTGTGTGTGTGTGTGGAAAAAATAAAACCAAGCTGCAGCGCCACCTGCTGGGCGGAGTTATACACTGACCTACTAAATTCTTAGTGTGTGTGGAAAAAAAAATTCAGAAAGGGCTGAAATTTGGTATACTAAGATGTTTTTAATTTGTTAATTTAATTTGTTAATTGTTAAAAGTGTTTATAAAGATTTAAAAAAAATATATATATATTTCTTGAAGGAGAAGTGACAGTTGGGAGTGGTTGGTGGTTGCCGGGGGTGACAGTTGGGAGTGGTTGGTGGTTGCCGGGGGTGACAGTGGGGAGTGGTTGGTGGTTGCCGGGGGTGACAGTTGGGAGTGGTTGGTGGTTGCCGGGGGTGACAGTGGGGAGTGGTTGGTGGTTGCCGGGGGTGACAGTTGGGAGTGGTTGGTGGTTGCCGGGGGTGACAGTGGGGAGTGGTTGGTGGTTGAGGCCTGGGCTATGGCCCAAATGTAAGACAAGAACCTTTTTAACACCTTAAGTAGCTTGATTTGACTGGAATGCATGAGAATCATGCACGGGTTAACTTGTATACCATATCAGCTGTGAAACTGATAATGACAGCACGGTGGCTCTGTGGTTAGCACTTCTGCTTTACAGCACTGGAGTCATGAGTTCAATTCCCGACTATGACCTTATCTGTGTGGAGTTTGTATGTTCTCCCTGTGTTTGCGTGGATTTCCTTCGGGTGCTCGAGTTTCCTCCCACACTCCAAAAAACATACTAGTAGGTTAATTGGCTGGTAACAAATTGACCCTAGTCTGCGTGTTAGGAAATTTAGACTGTAAGCTCCAATGGGGCAGGGACTGATGTGAGTGAGTTCTCTGTACAGCGCTGCGGAATCAGTGGCGCTATATAAATACCTGATGATGATGATTCTTCCTGATGTATTCCCGTGTAGCAAATAATTCTCCAATGTTCTCTTATTTCACAGCCCTCGAAGTATGAGGGGTTGCATTAACTAAACAGAATGCAACAACATGACAAATCATCTTTATAACTAGGTTTAGATCCAATATCTGCTCTGTAACTGATCAGTGGAAGTTTATGTCACACCCCTTCAATCAAGAAGGATTATAATGACTGGGCAGACTCCAGTGGGATTTATACTACTTAACATCCATTTGTTTATAATGATCTTATCGTAAGAGTACTGTCATTAACACCAATATCATTTATTTAGACCAGGGACGGGGAACATGTGGCCCTCCGAGCCTTAACCTGCGGCCCGCAGCTTCTTCCTGCTTTATTATCAGATGTGTTATAACTTGTAACACTTGTATAAAATACCTGCAGATATGTTATTACAGATCGGTGTCGCTTTCCTTAAATGTATTGTTTTAATTTATTACTTAGATTACGGGTAATATGGGGCCCTTTCAAAGTTAAAGGGCCAGCCCAACGCGATCCCTGAAGAGTTTCAGGTTGCCCATTACTGACTGTGTCATACGGGTGTCAGAGAATATTGACATCATTTGTGCAGTTTATTTAATTCCCAATTATAAGGTGCCTGGTTATGTGAAACTGAGAAGATCTTGATCTAATTATGGTGACAGCTGGATTCATCTCCTCCCATTCACAGTTTTCTAGATGTTCTTCTTTGAAATACACCCCCACTTCCACCAGTGTGTATATCTATCTATCTATCTATCTATCTATCTATATATATATATATATATATATATAATTTCAGCCTGTGGACTTGGTGGCACAAGATTTATCACTAATGTTTTACCTCCCAGACACAACTATGGTAAATATATATTTGTAACTCATGACACCTGTATAATTACAGTGTTTACTGGAAGTGTCAATCACTTTAATGTTCCTATTAAGGGTCTGTCACGTGTCCTTTGTTCGTATTTTACTGGTGTCCAACTGAAAGATGAGGGCGGTTATCTAATCAGATGACCAGTGTTTATATAACAGGTTACCTAGAGCCAGACTCAGTTTGTGCTGCTGAATATTACATAAGAACATAAAGGACAGTTCTGCTTTCTACCAATGGACAACGTGGGGACATTTTCCTACAATTTCCAAGAATTCTGATGCATCCTAATTAGTAGTGTTAATGTTTTAAGCAGGGGGTGGATTTAACAGACTGGGCAACCAAATGTTCAATGTGTTTTCTGTTTAAAAAAAAAGGGTAGATTTAGGCTGGTCATAGATAGTAAAATCTGATATTAAGATTTGATGTTTTAATTGAGTTGCAATAAAATGACACTGTGTGGCTGACAATAGGATTAAACATGATCACTTGCACCTGCCTGAATCTATCGATAATACACTCAGCAACACTACAATGTATGAAACGATTATTAAATCTTTTTTTTTTTTTTTTTTTCTCATACTGTACTCGTCCAATGTCAGATCAGCAGACTAATATCCAGAAATACTCTGTGCTGCTGTGAACATTCTGATGATCTAATTGGTTACACCGACTTCAGGACTGGGGATGTTTGCACAAGTGGAGATGAAGATTAATAACAAAACTCTTAGTCCAATACACCTTTAAAACGCTGTGATCATTTGCATCAGGACTCCAGCCAAAGTAACCGCATCAAACCTGTAAATGTACCAAAAAGTGCAACTTCTTCTATAAAAACCACCCCGCTTGCCAAATGTGTATATAGCAATTATAACCCCTAGCACATCTCTAATTATAAAGCTGGGTACACACCTATACAATCTTACTTCAGAAGCAATTTCTGTAACGATTTCAGCAACTATGGTCCTGCAGATTCCTGTGTACACACCTACATGATTTACCTTCAGATCTGAGATCTTCATCTCTCATAACCATCTGCTAAAAAGATTGTGACTCTGTACACTCTACAGATATCTGCCTACACTGCTGGTGGTGAGTGCGTGCACACTGCCACATTTGCCCTCCATCGTTGATCGTGATTTTTAGGAAGTTTTACCAAATCAAATGTGTTTTGGGACCATAAAACATGATTGTTGGAACATACACACTAGTGCGATTTCTGACCAAACGGTCGTTTATCATGTGATCTGCAAAAAAATGGCATCACTGTGTACCCAGCATTAGTTGCATCTACTCTCCAGCAGAGTTATCTAAGTCTGCAAACACCTGTCCGCCATTCATGCTCATTCATCCAATGACACCAGGTATGTGATTAGGCAAATTAGTGGCATTTATATGTTTCATCTCATTCTATTTTAACACCAGTGTTGCAGCTGGACCTGATCCAAACATCCCATGCACCTCACTGCAGGATCACTTGTAATAGCCCCCAGCTGGCGAATGTGTAGACTCTACACATTCGCCAGTTGCCCCCCCCCCCCAATCTAGGCTCTACACTGATTGATCTAGGCTCTATACTGTAGAGCCTAGATCAATACTGTGTTGCACTAAGACCCCGCTCAGCAGGACATACAGTACATCCACTGCTGTAGGGTGGTCGGGAAGGTGTTGCTGGTATTCTGTGTATGTATATGATTCTCTGCATCACTTATGTATGTGATCGGGATAAAGGGGTAGCCCCGGTTACCACGTAGCAATGTACCTTATAGAACTATGGAGCAACGTCTGAAATTGATAGACTTGGGATCTATTAGATATATGGTAAATATTTCACTGCACCAGTTATCTTTAAAGGGACCAGATGTGCAATAGTATCTATTAGATATATGGTATGTTTGTTGAATTGTTTGTTTAAGAATTGTATTACTTTCTTTGTAGTATGTGTGATTAGTGGGGGTTAATTCAAGAAATTAATCACCCGGCTCTATGACCCTGTTTCACCAGCAGTCAGAGGCTGTGTTAGCAAGTGAGGATTTATTCTAACTGGTTTTTTTTACAAGTGTATTGACAAATTTAGATAGCATAGTAAGAGTGGAACAGGAGGGGAACGTTCTACCTGGAAACGCAGCTACATGAGGACAACATTCAGCAATCATCTGTGAGCTGTGATATTGTGCAGTGCCTGGGCACTCCCTGCCCAAAGGCTTCTAGCGTGTCCTTAAGACTCATCTCTTTATACAAGCCTATCACCCTTCCTCCTAACACCCTTGTCCTGGTTTTCTCCCCAGGTCGGTACCACCCTATTTGTGTCTCCCCCTTTCCTTTAGGATGCAAGCTCTCAGGAGCAGGCCCCTGTTTCCTTGTGTGCTCCTTCTAATATCCAATCACCCTCTGTACCTCTTGGCTGCTTCCCTAGCCCTGTTTTCTTATGCTCAGTCCTACTTCCCGCTGATTACTACCATCACTCTTGCTCACTGTCCCTCATATAATATGATCTACATCACCGTGTTATCTGTATTTCTATTCATTCAGTATGTCTGGTCTTTGTATCATCATCATCATCACCATTTATTTATATAGCGCCACTGATTTCGCAGCGCTGTACAGAGAACTCACTCACATCAATCCCTGCCCCATAGGAGCTTACAGTCTAAATTCCCTAACATACACACACACAGACAGAGAGGGAGAGAGAGACTATGGTCAATTTTGATAGCTGCCAATTAACCTACCAGTATGTTTTTGGAGTGTGGGGGGAAATCGGAGCACCCGGAGGAAACCCACGCAAACACGGAGAGAACATACAAACTCCACACAGATAAGGCCATGGTCGGGAATTGAACTCATGACCCCAGCGCTGTGAGGCAGAAGTGCTAACCACTGAGCCACCGTGCTGTATTTTGTTCTTCATGTTATGTGTTATGATCACTGCTTTCTGTATATGTCATGTACGGCGCTGCAGACCCTTTGTGGCGCCTTATAAATAAAAGATAATAATAATTAGTACTAGAGTTTCAGCACTTAGGGGTCGAATCAGGGATTTTTCCCTACCTGTTATTTAGCAATTAGTCAGATAAGCCACTATAACAAATTAAACAGGATTACTTATTTAATTAGACTTTTATTATATCATTTTCTAACGTTTCTTTGAGATGATCTCTCACGTTGTTTAGGTCAGCAGGAGCCAGTCCCCGGCCTAGACCGTTCTCTAAATGGTCTAGTGTCAGTGAGTCTTATGTGATGTTCTACTCAGCTAGTCCCAAATCCCATTATCTTCATTTGTTCCTGTATTAACCACGTTAGGATGCAGAAGGATCACTCCCTTCAAATACCGGATCAAAATGAAAAATTTATAATCGGGACTTTCTTTTCTTTGATATGCCGCCAGACAATACCGGTGAATTGTAAGGTAGATGCATAGTGTGTTCCCCCTTCTGACACCATCTTGCCAGCGAGCCAAACAGATTGGTATTGGTTCCAGCAAATAATACATATGTCTCTGTGTTCTTCCTTAGTCTCTGGACATACTAATGCAACAATGGGTATCTCCTTGTCAATTCTGGCAACTTCTGTTGGGAATCTTAGAGTGGTTGATACATAGCCTAAGTAAGGATAGCACTTGCTGTCCAGTCCCCCTATTATTAGTCCACATAATGGCTGTAGTTGTACTTCCCGCAAGTTCTCTCGATACCACCCCAAAAACATGATGGATACCTGGAATCCACTGCCCAATAACGCCATGCACATTTTTTTATTATTTATTAGAAATAGAACCTGTGGAGTTGGTCCCATCAATCTTTTTGGGAATCTTAACCACTCCAAACATGGGTTCCCCTTTGCATTCAGCAAACTTTTCCTTATCAGGAGAGTGGAGAGCGTCCTGGTCTCCTTTCTTTGTTTCCAGACAATTGAGTTGGTCTTGATGTTGATGATGGTAAACTACTAAGGCCCCACCTAGTTGGGCACTGTCGGGCGATATGTCCAGGTCGGTTACAGTTACAGCAACTTCTTTGTTCCCAACTTTCAACTCTGTTCTTATTGCTTTGCGTAGATATTGTCTTCGTTATTTTTAGTTGCTTGTAGTGCTAAAAGTTGTTTGATGTGTTCACTCTGTTCTTCTAACGTTTTTAGGAGTTCTTCTTCTCTTGCGGTTGCATCCAGCTTGAGACTCACAACTTTTGCTTTCCTCACCACTTTATCTCGTGCTTCAGTTATGGTCTCCTCATCTTGTATTTCTTGAATCAATTGGGGAAAAAGTGGGAGAATATTCATCCACTGCTCTGCACCTTAATCTTTGTGCTACGGGGTCATGAGTCAAATGCTCCCCTCATCAATTGACTCATTCTGCTGTTACGAATTTCGCCAAAAGATATTCCTACTTTCCCTACCACTTGATATAGTGATTTGTCTAAACGACATAAGTAATCAGAAAATTAATCAATATGGGACACGTGTGTCGTACCTTTATAGATCAAATCAGTGTAGTCTTCTCATTTCCCTTACACTCCCCCTAGAGCTAGGAGATAATCTTTGAGGTTAACTCCTTCTTGTGGCATGAATTATATCCATGGCTGGTCCCCTTAAACTTCCTGCTAGTCGTCGTCGCTTTGAAGACACTGGACAAATTCCATTCCTCAAGATATTGTGAAGCCATTTCTTTCCAAGGTTCATAGTTGGAGTGGGTTCCACACCAGAAAACACCCTCAACTTTCTACATCCCCCCTTCATACTGGTTCCTGCTCAGTTGCTCAACTAACTTCATGGACAATACAAACAGTTCACTTTGACTCTCTGGAACTTGTTCAGACTTGTTCCTAACATCCTTTGTACTCTAAATGTCCTGCATTAGAAGCTCTGAACTTTGACCCACTTGTCTATCTGAGTCTCCGGAACCCACTGGTATCATAGGTCACACAACCATCCACCTCTGGCCTTCTTGTCCTATCACTATAGGGGGAACTGCCTCTCTTTCTGAGATGTCTTGTCCTCCTATTATTAGCCCATCAACTCCTGACTCTGGATGATCCCACTGATCCAGAACCTTTGCTCTCTGTGGACCATGTAATGTTCTTAACACAACCCACCATCAGGTAGTTCTCCTTTCAACGCCAAACATTTTCTGAGTTCATTTTGAGTTCTCTGACGTCGTGCGTACATTTCTTTTCCAGTAACGCTCGCCGGTATGATTAGCTGGTTAAGCTCCTGAGGTAATGGTTCGGTTATCTCAGCAGTGCCTCCAATTGTAACCTGGATCATAGGGGAAGCTCAGGTTACCAAGTAGTAGTGTACCTTTTAGAACCATGGGGCCTCCACCTGAATCGTGATAGACTTGGGATTAGTTCTCCAGAGTTTGAGCACTTAGGGGTCGATTCCGTGATTTTCCCCTACTCATTATTTACCAATTAGATAAGCCACTATAACAATTAACCACAATTACTTATTTAATTAGCAGGTATTATGGCAGTAACACTTTTTGCATCAAATCTATACAAGCATATAAACATAACAGTACCTCAGTCTTATATTATATCTCTTTCCTTTTCTTCTGATCTCCGGCCACCGGACATTAACTTTCCATCTTGCCAGGAGGATTAACCGTTAATTCCTTCAGCTCCCACTCTCTCTAATCCTGGAGTTTATCTCCACGCCTGTCAGACCACGCCTCCCCTGTCATTCCATGGCCATTACAATTAAGGGCGGTTACCACAGTTAAATTAGTTCCTACACAAACACTGCCCAGTGTAGTCCCTATTTTTATATGTAAGTACCAGGGGTTACATGTATAGAACCACATCTGTTGTTCGGCATGCTGGATGTAATTGTCAGCTCTTCTGCTCTATGTATGGACACGTTAAACATGTACAGTATATTGGCTGTAATATTACAGCAGGTGAGGGGTAGCATCATAGCGGATTATCAATTCTTCGACAGAAAGCCCTGCTGAGGAAGCAACGGTTATAGGACCAATAAGGTGAAAGACGATTAATCTGCTTTCATACAGCGCTGCGGAATTAGTGGCGCTATATAAATAAATAATGATGATGATATGGCTGGCAGTATTGTATTTGTTTGACAGCTTAGCCAGAATGCTGAGAGATAGATTAGAAATAGTGATGGGAAATCAGCAGTCAGTCCTTATGCTAAGAACACATCATTAAAAAGACAATGCTACTTACCATCCTGTATACTACAGCAATAGACAGTGCTGTGTTAATGACTGTTGCATAATTATTATTATAATGGTGCTTCTTTCATTTGTTTTCTACACCTATTGTTTTAATTGTCTTTATTCCCCCTCCCCACCATGGATTGGGTGCGTGATACCGAAGACCTAAATCCCGACAACAGTTTAAACGATATTTTAAAAGCGACAGATGTCATTTCCGAAATGGCTAAAATGAGACGTGTTTAAATTGTGACATACCAGAATTCTGGCAAGCAGATGTCATAATTTAAACACGTCTCATTTTAGCCATTTCATAAATTCAGCAGCGCGCACAAATCCACCAGGTTTTTTTTTTTAAAAAGCGCAATTTACTTTCGTTTCGCATGCCCTAATGAATAAGACCCACAATGTTTAGCCATTTGCAAACAAAAGATACACTTTAATAAGTATCCAGCAGGAGGTGTTATGCAAAGGAACAAGAACATTATCCATATCCTGTTTTATCTTAGATCTATCCGTACTGATAAACGCCTTAAGCTGGGTACACACTACAGAAATTTCGACCAACTTTTTATGCCGTGCGATTTTACATGCAATCGATGGTCCGATCGCTCGGTCCATGGACTGCATACACACTAGCCTTGTTTAGGACGATAAAGGGAAGAGCGGACGTCCCTTTAGCGACTTTTTACAGCCATGTTGTCGTGAGCAATGACTGTAATTTCGTACTCACTGTTGTGGATCGGTCGGCAGTTTATACACACTACACAGCGGAAACGGGATTGGAACGAAAATATTAAATTGTACGACCAACCAAATGAGATGACAATCGTCCATTTGGGCAGACTTTTGACCATCGTGTCACTGCACACTGACCCGACTTTTGAACGAGCGGTCGTATGTCAGCTGTTTGAGCCGATTATTGGACGAAAACACTTTAGTGTGTACCCAGCTTTACACTTTTAAATACATATTTGTGAATGTCACTTGTAGCTCGTTTAGATAACACTATATGTATTTTAACTTTCTAAGGGTAACCAAATGTAATATAACGGCCCCTGTTTACAGTCCAACACAGGAAAGAGTAGCTTTGTAGTTGGTAAATATAGTAATCTCTCTCTCTTTGGCACAAACAAAGGTTGACTGATGAACTAATCACTGATCAGCAAGGGAACAGTATGAACTGAACACTAGTCATGTGATTGTGCTCCCAGCTAAGAATTTACTACCCTTGGGCTAAGCAGATAACATGCAATAAATATATAGGACACTGTAAACTCCATTGTTTTCAAGCCTGAAGTTTGGATTATTTTAGAACACAGATCTGTCACCTTGACAGGTGCTGATTATCTCTTTGTACCAGATCCAAGGACCTACCCTCAAATGATTGTGAAACCTCAGATTGCATTGAGTACTTAAAGGCAGGATGACTGGGGGAAGACAGAATGTGAGCTGCTCTTGGACGTTACGGAGAAAGCTGTGTGCTGTGCAGCAAGCCAAGACACGACTGTGGAAATGGTTACTGAGAGACTGATAGAAAGATCTAGATCGCTGTTCACCGTTACTGGGAGGAATGACGCCGGTTTTCTACCTAGGCGACGAGGCAGCCTAGTTGATCAGTCGGAGAGTGGGAGAAGATCTGTACAACTGAAGCAGTTGGAGAGTGGAAAAACTCAACCAGAAGTGAAGGTGGTCACCAAAACAGGACCATCAGTGGTAAAGAACTCTGGAGAAACTTCATCTAGAATGACTGAAGACACCAAGAAACTCAATTACTCCAGATTTCCTCCTCTGCCAACCAAGGGCTCCTCTACTCCAAGAAAGTCAAAGGTCTTGTTCCATCTTTCCAAGCAGCCGGTGGCACAAAGGAGACGTCTGTCTGTCCCTGAGGAGTCCTTAAACAGACCGCCTACATCCATCTTAAAGAAAAGGCATTCAGTATCTACAGAATACAACACAGCAGACGCTCAGACTGGCCCAGTAGACACTTCCGTCCTTTGGGGTCTTCCATGGGAGAGGGAATTCTACTTCCCACCGATCTCAGACAACGGTTTGCTGGTCTTTCTGGATAAAGATGGGTCACTTCCACCAATGCTCCGCCGGCTCAGCAACTCAGATACCTACAATTACAGCCAAGAGTTTATCCAGGCCCTCAACGATCTGAACAGCCGACCTACGACATGACCGACATACTCAACAAACCCGTGGAGAGGAAAGTCACAGGTCCTTCTAAAAATTATTCAGTAGTGGCCTAACCCAAATGATGTGGACAGTAAATGTAACACTTATTTTGGAAGAATCTAATTTAAACTTTAATATAACAAAATATTTATAGTTTTAAAAGAAGGGTGTAATGTACGGTAATACAGAAAACTGAGGAGGGGGGTGGCTCACAGCATCAAAATCTTAACATGCAGAGAAAATATGTTCTCTAAACACTGTAAAACAGTGAACTAGGCTCATGTATTGTAATTGATAATCAAAGAATATCCATCGCCTCCACACATTAAAGGCAGCCATTTTGTGGACTGAACCGAACGTCAGCCTATCAAATCAATATGAAGTAGTGACATCATCACAGCTGCCTCCTGTCCCAGTAATGTCATTGGTTCCTATTGAGTTGCTAGGCAGCATTCTCATAATAACTGGTTCAGCTTACAAAATGGCTGCCCGCACTGTGTGTGGGTGACAGGGTCACTATAACAGTAATTAGCCATACCTGACATTGTATTTTATGTAATTAGAAAAAGAAGCTCAGTCATTTTGATTATATTCAATGTTTTGTGATGTTCCTCCTTTCCTGTCAGTACGTCAGGCTGTACGTTTTGTGGAAAACGTCACAAAACATGAAATATGATAAAAGCATTTTGTTTTGCTGGTAAAATAAATGGCAACCTTTATTTACTATTCATTTTTGCACACCACCATGATGAAATGAAATCCGTGGCAGCAGCCATTTTCTAGGCTGAGGTCGTGTTTATGAGCGTGCAGCCTTTCAGTTCTGCAGGAAGCAGCGACGTTACTGAGGCACGAGGCACCCATACCTAAATGATGTCACCAGTTCCTAGTGATTTGATAGGCTGCCTCCATTGGGTGTCGACAAGGGGTATGCTTTAAAGCTCACATATACATTTCAACTATAGAGTTTATTTGAAGTTAATTGTAAACAAAAATGTTTTCGAGCAATTGAGCATGTCTTGCTAAATGACTTACACTGGCCTACAGGGCTTGCTCAAGTTTGCTGATCAGATTACAATGGGGGTCTGTGACAAGATTTGGGTATAACTGGGAAGACCAGTGGCTTGACCATTTCTGTCCCATTGCTTTTTATTCAGGAATGCTGGACAGTATTGTCTTACATCTGATTTTCGTGCTGGTAAACTGCATGGCTGCCATAGAGAAAACTAATCATCTATTCTACAGCCATCTCTGTGCGGCTATAAGCAGATATATCTGCAGTTATTTGCAAAATATAGGGGCTCATTGAATAACATATTGTTCTGTATCCCCGACCAATCAGATGATAGCTGTCATTGTTCTATCAGTTTAGTAAATCAAAGCTAAACTCTGATTGGTTAATATGGGCTACCGTATACTTGTGCCCTTAAGCACTTAAATGTTGTCAGTGATCTGCTTAATACAGCTCTGCAATAAAAAAAAACTCTTTTCTGGCTGTAAGAGCAGATAATATAAAGCAATTTACAGATTATGCAGTCATAAACAAAGATAGGGACTCCTCTCCTCCCCGTGGAACTAACACCTACAACTAATTAAAATTTAACGATGGTTGTCTGCGTCTAGCATTAGAGGTCATGTAGGTTAGGTGAGCAGACACCTGGGAGTAAATGCACCAAGCTGAGAGTTTTCCGGCAGGTTTGAAAAACCAATCAGATTCTAGTTATCATTTATTTAGTACATTCTACAAAATGACAGCTAGAATCTGATTGGTTGCTATAGGCAACATCTCCACTTTTCAAACCCGCCAGAAAACTCTCAGCTTGATACATTTACCCCCTGATGCACCTACAATAAACTGGTTTCATGTGGCTGTTAGAACTGTAAAATGTCCATTTTCAGCTCAGATCTCAGATCTGTCCACTTGCAACTAATAATTAGTTTTAGACAAACAGGCGCAGCGTGAGTTAGTTTTAGTGCACAGCAGAAGAAGCAAAGATCTGATTGGCTGCCCACAGTTACAGTGTACAGGTAACCTTGTTGTATTTACACTGTTGTAAAAATAACTGAACATGTTTCTACTGCAGCCGTTAGCTTAGGTAGTGATAGCTGTTGTAGGAGTTAGTAGAACAGACATAATTAACCCTTCAATATGTATAGGAGATTACACATGGATCATTTACAGACTCCCAGAATGCAATACAGCAAATTGGTTAATTTGTTTAAAAATGCACTTGATGCCTATGCACAACCAATATTCATAAGCACGCAGAATATCCATTCCCTAGGAAATATAATTGTTTATGAAGTCATTCACGTGAAATCGTGACATGGCTGAGAACGCAGCGAAGCCGCCGGTTCCTAGTGAGCGTATAGGAAGCGGTCTTAGGAATATTGGTTCCACCCATAAAAATGGCTGCCCACGGCTACAATTTAACTAGTGTTGTATTATTTTGCATTAGCCGGAACATAGTACATTTACCTGTTTATATAGAATTTAACTCTCATGAACTCTTCTCTGTGAGAAAATCCCTCATCTATTCTATATACTGCTCCGATGGGATTGTATATGTTGTATTGGTGACCGTATATATAAACTTGTACTTAATTTGAATTGGGTGGGAGGTCCATCATTTCAAGTCTAAGTGTGTGACAGTTTCATTTTTATTAACCGATTTCTATCCTTTGTTTCATCTAACAAGCGCAATAATATTTTTTTGTTTCAATGAAAGGAAATGTTTAGCGCTATAACTTTCCCCCATAAATGATGTAGGGAATGAATACAAACATTGCATCTTTTCTATAGTGTTTCATATATATATGTTTGATAGAATTATCGTTTCCGGCCACCTGTACGTGAAACTTTGTTGTATATCACGTCTTATTATATGATTTAGTTGTAATAACTGCACTTTGTGATGAATGTTTTATGTTTATAAATAAATCAAAAGACTATCCAGATGTGTGTTCTCTTTACTGTATAGTTATTTTCTGCTTACACAGTGACCCATCACTTATATATGTCCTCTTGGATTGGCCTTCCAAGCAGCAACATCAATATTCATAAGCACAAACCTTCCAAGTGTCTTAATTGCCGAAAGGTGAGGGGCTTATGGGGAAGTGGGTGTGGCTTCACTGGAAAGTGGGTGTGGCTGGGTGGATTAGAGCATGTTTTGCGAACTGGGGGCATGTCTTCCACAGGTTGGGGGGTGGGCTATTTTCGTCCCAATTTTGCCTAAGTATATGTTGGGGTTTATGTAAGTATACAACCAATAAATACATGAATATTAGTCATGAAGAGCCACAGTGATGTCACTGGTTCATATGATGTATGATGTGTCTCCACTGTGTATAGGTGATTTAATAATACAGCGATAAGTTACATAAGCTTACACTCTAATAAAGCAAACCGAAGCTGATCAGATTTATTACAGTTTTTATTAGTAAAAATCATACTTGCTAACTTTTAATGATTAAATTCCGGGAGATCTCGGTTAAGGGGTGTGGCAGTTGGGCAGTAGGGGGCGGGGCCAAAATGATGCAATTGATCACATCCCGCCCCCTCCAGCAGAACGGGGCGGGTTGCTGTCAATCTCATCATTTTGGCCCTGCCCCGTGACAAAAATGTCATTTTGTCGAAAGGGGCAGGTCCAAAATGACACGATTCGCCGCAAATTACTTCATTAAGGCTTCCATCCTGCCCACTTCACTAGGAAGTGGGTAGGATGCTAGAGAATGGCCTGGCAAATATGGTAAAAATAAGGGTCATTTATAAGTAGCCAAAAGTGAAATCCTGCAGTACAGAGGGTCTGACATCACACAACTAGTTTTGCAGAAGTACATCTGGGGGTAAATGTATCAAGGTGAGAGTTTTCCGGCGGGTTTGAAAAGTGGAGATGTTGCCTATAGCAACCAATCAGATTCTAGCTGTCATTTTGTAGAATGTATTAAATAAATGATAGCTAGAATCTGATTGGTTTTTCAAACCTGCCGGAAAACTCTCAGCTTGATACATTTACCCCCTGGTGTTATGAGCAAACCCATCTATCTCCAAGCCAAGACGGCAACCTCCGCTCGAGGCCAAATATTTATGCCAATCAGTAGGAGGAGTTCAGCAGATGGGAGGGTTTCGTGCTAAGTGCGGATTAGAGAGCACGAATAGGCTTAGTTCGGCTCTGAGGTATAAACATTACATTAGGCAGAAGGCAGAATACGGGTCTAGGTGCGCTCTGCTCTAACAGACACTGCAGGATACGATACGTCCAATACATATGTGGGATATAAAGTCACACACAGAGAAAAAAAAAAATCAATTAATGTCACGTTATGGTTATTAATGACAAAACATTAAAAAATATTATTTTTTTTTCTCTATATAAAACATATTTATTAGGATGTTATTAATGTCTACTGTACATAGAATACATTTTTAAAGTTGCTCCTGATTGCAAACACATGTTCTAGCTGCATACAGAGCCGTCATCACTAGTAATCGCCACTTACACCAGATCTGTAGATGGTACAAGTGATATGACAGAGTAACACATACGTTTGAGATGCCCAAATAATTATAACTTCATTGTACCTAACTTAAATATTTTTCTCTCTCACTAACTGACCTAAGTGTGAGGAGGCCCCAAAGGTCTCTCTATAACCTCTACCACTAACTGCCCCCAGCTGTGATTTGTCTGTTGGAGAGATGAGCTACACCACAATCATCATCATCATCATCACTGCACATATCACTGTCACCTTCCTATAGTCCTTGACATGTACAAACCCCACCACAGAGCAGAATGATTTGACAGTATTGTTTCAAAGCTCTAAAGGCGCCTATGTAGAAATATAAGATAATCAGATACCAAAGGCTTTTACAGTCAGAGAAATAGAGGACTCCAGTTGTGGCTGGACTCTCTGCACTGATGGTCAAACAGAGGTTTATTGAATTTGCTGGAACTTGTAGTTCAGAAACCTGGCCCATTCTTGATGCAAAGTTACTGATTGAAGACAGTGATAAAAGTCACAAACCTCAGTTAAAGAAAGAAATGGCTCATAGGGTTAGTAGTCAGGTTCTTTACTTACAGTGGTGAAGGAGGTGCTGGTTTGAATCCTCTGTCTGGTTTCATTTTAGCAAATGGAATGTTGCAGCAGCTGATTGAAGACATTGAGAGAAGTATAAGTTATCTCAGTTGCCTAGTGGTGAGGTGCCCATGGACAGTCATAGTAGAGGCCATACTTTGAATTCCTGGTGGTTTCCTTTTTAGCAAATTTCATGTTGCAACTGGATGAAGTCCATGAGAAAAGTCTCTAAATATTACCAGTAAATGTTCTACCTTGGTGGCGCAGTAGATAGGAGATCTGTTTACAGTGTGTGTGGGTTCTCTGGTTTGACTCCCCAGCTGGGTAACTTTTATGGCACCTTTGATTTTGCTCCAGGCAAATTGTTTGTCTAAAACAACAGCCATTTATGAAAAGAGACTTCTTTCTTACATTATTAACTTGCCACTATATTACCCTTTTCTCAATGTTGATTGGAACTCTGCTCCAATTGTCAATCAGTGCTTACCAACTAACTTATGCCCTCAATGTGACTAAAGACAGACCATCCATCAGGTAAGTAGGAAGCCTCTTCTCAATGTCCAGCCAGGTGCACCAACCCATGTTCAAAGGGGGATTTGAACCTGGACCTCAGCCATCTCCACACAGGAGACAATCAGGCTACTAGTCATCTGAGCCAACATATGGTGTAAGTGGTATACTTACTTTTCTCAATATCTTTAACAAGCTAAGTGTAAAAATCCAAAGTCCAAAATCTACAGCAGTTTGTGGATTTGAACTAAGACCACAACCATCTCTACAAGCAGAGAACCTGGTTACTAGTCCTCTGAGCCATCTTAAGCTTATATAAGTGGATTTCCCCAGTGTCATAAATCATTCTGTTGCATCAGGCAATGTAATTAAAAGAAGTCGGTCTTGGGGTGCAAACCAGAGTCTCCACCATTAGCTGTGATCAGAGAACCTGGACATTAGTCTATAGAGCCACCTTGTTCACTGGGTATGGGAGGAGATTATGATCAATGTCATCAACCAGCCTGGAGCAACATCCAAGGTACTAACAGAATGCTGCCTGGAGGAACATAAACCAGGACTTCAACATCTCTGTTAGTAGAGCACATGGGTACTAGTCCAGTGACCCAGCACAGTATCCTTAGGAGGTAAGACTTCTCTAAATGTCACCAAGCATGTGCAATATCCTAAGTACTAAAATGGTCCCAGGGATATATTAACTAAACTTTCTAAAAAGGAAAAGTGAGGTGTTGCCCATAGCAACGAATCAGAATCTAGCTATTATTCATCCAGTACATTCTAGAAAATGACAGCTAGAATCTGATTGTTTGCTATGAGCAACATATCCACTTTTCCTTTTTAAGAAGATTTAGTAAAACTACCCATTAATGCCTTTATTATTATCTGAGTAGGAGCTAGATATTTTTTTATTTTTTTTTAAGCATATTAAGTCATCATCATCATCAACATTTATTTACAAATTCCGTAGCGCTTTACAATTTAAGTGATTATAAACAGATAACATCACTGATTCATTAAATATGCCCCACACTAACCCACCTTTTCTGAATAGCCTTAATTATACCTGTCAAAAGAGCTAATTTGCGCCCCACTCAAAAAGCTATCAACCAGCCACTAATTACTACAGTCTGAGTAACTAAGAACGATTTAACTCATACGTATGTAACTAGCCCCATCTAGTGGATACAATTCATAATTGCAAGACACACCGCATTTATGAAAGTCCTTTCATCCTTAATCATTGTCGTCCCCCCTCCCCCCGTTGAGAAGACTTAGAGCAGGCCTGTCCAACCTGCGGCCCTCCAGGTGTTGTGAAACTACAAGTCCCAGCATGCCCTTCCAGCTATCAACAGGTTGTCTACTGGCAAAGCATGCTGGGGCTTGTAGTTTCACAACACCTGGAGGGTCGCAGGTTGGACAGGCCTGACTTAGAGTTTGCCAATACAAGTCCAGGGAGTATATGTATCAAGCTGAGATTATGCATTATGATTTTAAACATTTAATTTTTAAAATAATTTGGCCCCAGTAAGTAAATTAATAACCATTTTTGCTCCTTTAAACAAGAAATCATGATTAACCTCATAAATAAAACTTGTATTGTGTATCATGTTATGTTAATATTGGACAGATTGCTCTAAAAGCATGCTTTTATTTTCTGCTAAATCTCGGGCGAGTTTCAGTTTCTGTTTAATCTCCGGCAAGTTTGACTAAAACATGGGCGGGATAGGTGTTTTAATATCGACACAAGTCGCCTGAGATTAGATTTTGGAAGGTCAAAATCGCAGCTTAATACATATGCCAACTTTGCACATAAAATCCACGGTGATCTCTAGCGATTGGCGCCGATTTCAAATCGCTGAAATAAATCGCAGCTTTATATATTTACCCCCAGATCACTTCCTCTGCATTGCAAAGCAGGCAGAAGATTAGCAATAGGAACCTCACCTCAGAGCTGGGGTTTTTGACAACAGATGTTTGGACTACCTAGATAGAGGAGCAGTTTGCTACTAAAAGCATGTTTGTAAAAAGAGTGGTGATATAATCTTCATTATTAAATTAAGAAATTGCACCACAATTTCTGAAGAGTACAAATGATCCTACAAGGGAAAAACTTCTCCAAGTAAGTTGTGGGGTCTGTTTATCATTACAGGACAACTAGACCCACATTTTTAAATGTTCTTATTTGAATTAAGCAGATGTATTGTTCAGTTTTACTCTGACTTTCCATTGCAGCTTTTTTACAAAGTGCAATCTTTGCATTTACTCCTCATTACAAAAAGACGAAGCCACATTGCAAACATAATTTTCTCTCTTTCAGTCCATCTCCCTGACTCATGTTGGATGTAAGTCTATTTGCGTGCCATATCTTGCGTGAAATAGCTCAGCACGTGGTCAGAAATGGACCTTATGCAAATGAACGTAACTGGCTTTGAATTAAGTAAGAAGTACGCTCAAGTTCCGTTCTTGTTTTTTAAACGCCAGTCGCGTGCAGGATGCGAACGATGATGAATCAGACCTCATGTGCTTCAATGCTGTCCACATGGACTGCACATGTAACACAACATAGATTAATGGACTCCTAACCAGTGGTATTTTACTGACTGATTAGTCATGTTTCTTTCTAATTGAAACAGGACATGAATATACAAAAAGTCGCTCGCTCGGATGAGTCCAATACATAGTGGCTAAAATAGTACAGATCTAGGATAAAAAGCTCAATTGACAAAGCAAAGCAGGCCGCTTATGATTTCTGTAGCTAGTGGCAAACTATATTGGAAAGGATGTATACTATTAATTTGGGGACTCCTGCAAAATACCTGGAGGGTTCTGTTTATATCAACATATTTGGGGTGAGGGGTTCACATGTTTTAATTACATTTAAATTAAAATTTGATACTGAGTGGATATGAATATATTGTGTTTGGAGGCCACCATGCAGAAGTGAAGTAAGTGGTGGGCAGGGCCATCTTAACAACATTATGGGCCCCTGGGCAAAGCAGTGCACCGGGGCCCCTATATATATATATATATATATATATATATATATATATAGATGTATAGAGATACAGATATAGATATATAGATACAGATAGATAGATGTACTTGCTCAGTGACCCTTGAAGGTTTTTTTGAAGGTTTTTTCTTTTGCAGGATTATTTATTCTAATCAAGAGCCCTGCCTATGGGGCCCCCTTGCCCGTGGGGCCCGGGGCACCTGCCCATCGTGCCCTATGGAAAAGATGGCCCTGGTGGTGGGTGGTCTATATTGCAGACCCTAGTTTAATTCAGCTGAAACACAGTATCTGTTTGAATATACAGCATTATAACTCATCAGGCAGCATGCTGGAAAGATTTTGATAAAGGGGTTTGCAACATTTGAAAGGTAGTGGCCATTACAGTCCCTTCCTCCGACTGCACCCCTGGAAACTCTTCAGTTTCCAGAATGCTGTTGCCTCAACTCACTTACCCAGAAGCCATTGCAGGAGATGCTGTTAGAAGGACGGGTGGCATTCGACAGATCAAGGGCCACAGTCATCCAGTCTGACATCTCCTCGTCCATCTCAGCTCTTGGGTTTCTGATAAACTCCCCAGCAGCTGAACCCATCCAAATAATTCTGGGGGGCAGGGACTGTACTGTGCAAACAGCTGAGGTTCTAGGTGAGGGACTGCCACCTTTGTGGGGGGGACGGGGGAACACCAGGGTGTGCAAACACTCCCAAATGATGGGAACATAATTCTAAATAGACACTTGGGTTATTTCAGGTATAGTCACTATTTTAGTAATACATAGGCTTATGATATATGGAAAAGTCAAATAGTGTCTTAGCTCAATCTTTAAGCAATAAAATACAAAGCACTAAAAATATACTGAGCCCAATAGAAAACATATGTAGGGTGAACTACACCGCTAAGTGATGTAATATCTGGGACAAGAAGTTAATCTTCTGCACATTCTGGTGAAAAGTGATGGAGGGGGGAAGCAGCATGGCACATAGTGATGGAGGGGGGAAGCAGCATGGCACAGAGTGATGGAGGGGGGAAGCAGCATGGCACAGAGTGATGGAGGGGGGGAGCAGCATGGCACAGAGTGATGGAGGGGGGGAAGCAGCATGGCACATAGTGATGGAGGGGGGAAGCAGCATGGCACATAGTGATGGAGGGGGGAAGCAGCATGGCACAGAGTGATGGAGGGGGGAAGCAGCATGGCACAGAGTGATGGAGGGGGGGAAGCAGCATGGCACATAGTGATGGAGGGGGGAAGCAGCATGGCACATAGTGATGGAGGGGGGAAGCAGCATGGCACAGAGTGATGGAGGGGGGAAGCAGCATGGCACAGAGTGATGGAGGGGGGAAGCAGCATGGCACAGAGTGATGGAGGGGGGAAGCAGCATGGCACAGAGTGATGGAGGGGGGAAGCAGCATGGCACAGAGTGATGGAGGGGGGAAGCAGCATGGCACAGAGTGATGGAGGGGGGAGCAGCATGGCACAGAGTGATAGAGGGGGAAGCAGTATGGCACAGAGTGATAGAGGGGGAAGCAGTATGGCACAGAGTGATGGAGGGGGGAAGCAGTATGGCACAGAGTGATGAGGGGGGGAGCAGCATGGCACAGAGTGATGGAGGGGGGAAGCAGCATGGCACAGAGTGATGGAGGGTGGAAGCAGCATGGCACAGAGTGATGGAGGGGGGAAGCAGCATGGCACAGAGTGATGGAGGGGGGAGCAGCATGGCACAGAGTGATGGAGGGGGGTGGAGCAGCATGGCACAGAGTGATGGAAGGGGGAAGCAGCATGGCACAGAGTGATGGAGGGGGGGAAGCAGCATGGCACAGAGTGATGGAGGGGGGAAGCAGCATGGCACAGAGTGATGGAGGGGGGAAGCAGCATGGCACAGAGTGATGGAGGGGGGGAAGCAGCAAGGCACAGAGTGATGGAGGGGGGAAGCAGCATGGCACAGAGTGATGGCGGGGGGAAGCAGCCTGGCACAGAATGATGGAGGGGGAAGCAGCATGGCACAGAGTGATGGCGGGGGGAAGCAGCCTGGCACAGAGTGATGGAGGGGGAAGCAGCATGGCACAGAGTGATGGCGGGGGGAAGCAGCATGGCACATAGTGATGGAGGGGGGAAGCAGCATGGCACAGAGTGATGGAGGGGGGAAGCAGCATGGCACAGAGTGATGGAGGGGGGAGCAGTATGGCACAGAGTGATGGCGGGGGGAAGCAGCATGGCACAGAGTGATGGAGGGGGGGAAGCAGCATGGCACAGAGTGATGAAGGGGGGAAGCAGCATGGCACAGAGTGATGGAGGGGGGAAGCAGCATGGCACAGAGTGATGGAGGGGGAAGCAGCATGGCACAGAGTGATGGCGGGGGGAAGCAGCATGGCACAGAGTGATGGAGGGGGGGAAGCAGCATGGCACAGAGTGATGGAGGGGGGAAGCAGCATGGCACAGAGTGATGGAGGGGGGGAAGCAGCAAGGCACAGAGTGATGGAGGGGGGAAGCAGCATGGCACATAGTGATGGAGGGGGGAAGCAGCATGGCACATAGTGATGGCGGGGGGAAGCAGCATGGCACAGAGTGATGGAGGGGGGGAAGCAGCAAGGCACAGAGTGATGAAGGGGGGAAGCAGCATGGCACATAGTGATGGAGGGGGGAAGCAGCATGGCACAAAGTGATGGAGGGGGGAAGCAGCATGGCACAGAGTGATGGAGGGGGGAAGCAGCATGGCACAGAGTGATGGAGGGGGGAAGCAGCATGGCACATAGTGATGGAGGGGGGAAGCAGCATGGCACAAAGTGATGGAGGGGGGAAGCAGCATGGCACAGAGTGATGGAGGGGGGAAGCAGCATGGCACATAGTGATGGCGGGGGGAAGCAGCATGGCACAGAGTGATGGAGGGGGGGAAGCAGCAAGGCACAGAGTGATGAAGGGGGGAAGCAGCATGGCACATAGTGATGGAGGGGGGAAGCAGCATGGCACAAAGTGATGGAGGGGGGAAGCAGCATGGCACAGAGTGATGGAGGGGGGAAGCAGCATGGCACAGAGTGATGGAGGGGGAAGCAGCATGGCACAGAGTGATGGAGGGGGGAAGCAGCATGGCACAGAGTGATGGAGGGGGGAAGCAGCATGGCACAGAGTGATGGAGGGGGGAAGCAGCATGGCACAGAGTGATGGAGGGGGGAAGCAGTATGGCACAGAGTGATGGAGGGGGGAAGCAGCATGGCACAGAGTGATGGAGGGGGAAGCAGCATGGCACAGAGTGATGGAGGGGGGAGCAGCACGGCACAGAGTGATGAAGGGGGGAAGCAGCATGGCACAGAGTGATGGAGGGGGGAAGCAGCATGGCACAGAGTGATGGAGGGGGGAAGCAGCATGGCACAGAGTGATGGAGGGGGGAAGCAGCATGGCACAGAGTGATGGAGGGGGGAAGCAGTATGGCACAGAGTGATGGAGGGGGGAAGCAGCATGGCACAGAGTGATGGAGGGGGAAGCAGCATGGCACAGAGTGATGGCGGGGGGAAGCAGCATGGCACAGAGTGATGGAGGGGGGAAGCAGCATGGCACAGAGTGATGGAGGGGGGAAGCAGCATGGCACAGAGTGATGGAGGGGGGAGCAGCATGGCACAGAGTGATGGAGGGGGGAAGCAGCATGGCACAGAGTGATGGAGGGGGGAAGCAGCATGGCACAGAGTGATGGAGGGGGGAAGCAGCATGGCACAGAGTGATGGAGGGGGAAGCAGCATGGCACAGAGTGATGAAGCGGGGCTCAGGTGAAGGGGGAAGCAGCATGGCACAGAGTGATGGAGGGGGAAAGCAGCATGGCACATAGTGATGGAGGGGGGAAGCAGCATGGCACAGAGTGATGGAGGGGAGAAGCAGCATGGCACAGAGTGATGGAGGGGGGAAGCAGCATGGCACAGAGTGATGAAGCGGGGTTTAGGTGAAGGGGGAAGCAGCATGGAGGGCGCAGTGTGATCATAAGGAGGCACGGCGTGATGATGATGAAGGGGCACAGTGATATGTGTGTGATGGCACAGGGGGCTTGTGGCAGTGTAGTGTGTGTGAGGTAGATGGTGGTTAATTAATGGGTGCTCTTTTGTTTGTGGGGCAATTTAATGTTATAGGGGGCACTATTAATTTAAGATGGGGTGGTTTGAGGGATATTAATTGAATGTGGGGCTGAGTTTGAGGAGCATGAGGTCTATTTATTAAATGTGAATATAAATTATTTAATGGCAGTGACGGTTGCGGGAAATAGATATATTTATTATACATAAATGCTATTAATTTATTGCTGGATCTGTTTGGAGGGAGGGGAATAGATTTATTTATTAAATGGGAATACTATTATTTTAATGTTGGGGCTGGAGGAAGGCCTAATTATTAATCGTGGGTGCTACTGATTTAATGCCAGGGTTGGTTGGCAATTTCTAAATGTACCCATTTTCTTTTCCAAATAGGGCCCCCAACATTCCAGGATCCAGACAAGTCGCAACTGAAGAAACCAGCAGCACAGGTGGTGAAAGTGACAAGAACAGGTAGGAGAGTCTGTCAAACTGTTCTGCCCAATCTAAGACTGTGTACTCTTTATATACACACTGCATTCTTTATATACTACACTATGGTGCTAGATGTCCTTCGTGGGCTGACCACTCCCCCTCCAGTAGTTTGGCCACACCCCCTCTGCTGGGCCTCTATCATTCCTCCTGTGGGCCCTTCAAACCCCAGTACGACACTGCATAGTACTTCCTTCAGTGTCCCTATAATATACATTTCTGCTTCCACATATGTGTATATATTTACATACATATATTCAGACATAAAACAAGTCGTTGTTTTGTAGTGATCTCCCTGGGTGGTGACAAGAGGGGAATAATGATGTATTCTGGTCACAGGTGACGGGGCCCATACAAGTAATGATCAAGGTGTATATTTAGGTTGGGAGTCTAAAGAAACATTTTAAAAACGAAGCACATTCCTATGGATTATCTGTGTGTGTCCCTTTGTCTCTATGCAGAGGGTATTTGTTTTTATTTGAAATAATGTACCAGGAAAGACAATTAAATAGACATCTGTGTGTCTATAGCAGCACACTGGTGGTATGCACTGATGTGAATTAAATGATTAAAACACAGTTTATACAATGAAATATATATAGAGAGAGAGAGAGAGTCTGATTCATTAGGAACATAAATGCCGATATGTACCTTACATTGCGTAAGATAGCTTTGTGCACGCCTAACAGCGTTCAATTAATCTCCGAGCGCAACGGACCCTTACAGCAGCCTATAATTTCAGGGCAGAACGTGGAGGAGAAGGGCGTAGGCACGTAGTCAATGCACAGTAACGGCGTGCCAAGCTCGAGCGCACGTAGCAGTGTCCAATTCAAGCTTTGGGCATCTCTAAGGAACGTAATTTTCAGCTGTATCCCTTTCCCCAGCTACAGGTCTGGTATCAGTGCTGATTACTAGGGATGACGGCTGTGTATGCAGCTAGAACATGTGTTTGCGATCAGGGGCAACTGTAAAAATTTATTTTATGTACAGTAGACATTAATAACATCCTAATATATGCATTTTAATTTTACAGACTGTTTCGTCATTGATGGCTTCATTGGTAACAGGTAAAATAATTTTTATTTTTTTCTGTGCATTCTTTTAGCACTTTATTTTCCCCATATGTATTGGATGTATCCTGTAGTGTATTAGGGATGGTTTTGGTTTTGTATCTGTATTAACTTTGTGTCTTGGTTTTGGTTGTGGACCTGCATTTTTTTGGGGGGGGAAAATGCTAAAAAATGCTAAAATCACATAATGTGGCTTTTTTTTTTGTTCCTACATTATTATTAACCTCAATAACATTAATTTCCAATCATTTCCAGTTAATTTTTGTCAAGTGACAAGAACACTGCTACCTCTCCTGTTTCTGTGTGAGCAATGGTGCTGGAGACTGGAGAGTGACAAGAACACTGCTACCCCTGTTTCTGTGTGAGCAATGGCACTGAGCAATGTCACTGGAGACTGGAGAGTGACAAGAACACTGCTACCCCTCCTGTTTCTGTGTGAGTAATGGCACTGAGCAATTTCACTGGAGACTGGAGAGTGACAAGAACACTGCTACCCCTGTGTCTGTGTGAGAAATAGCACTGTGCAATGGCACTGGAGACTGGAGAGTGACAAGAACACTGCTACCCCCGTTTCTGTGTGAGCAATGGCGCTCGGTCTCCTGGGGAGGGAGGTACTTATGGAATCCAAAACCCACGAGATCAGACAATGCAACAATGTCGTTTTGCCTTGATTCAAATCCGAGGAAGTGGGAAAGTACCGAGCTGGCCCAGCTCGGTACTTGGATTGGCGGTGTTTGGAGGAGGTATTTTTTTGGAAAACCGAGCCTGAGCATCTCTACAGTGTATTGTATGTGTCAGAGCAGAGCGCACCTACACCCGTATTCAACAACAGACGTATGTTCAGATCCGCTCCTAGTTGAATACAGACGTGCCTATGCCCAATTTATGATAAATTCTAAAAAACAGAATTGACCTTTGTTTTGCGTGCCTTAATGAATCAGGACCAACACAGGCCTATGTGAGTTACATTATCGGGGTTGTCTACTTTCAAATAATTTTATTTAATTGGTTTATATCCAACCCCGAATCCCCGTCAACCACCTTTTACCCTTGGACATGAAACTGGTCCAAATCTACATTTACATAAAACACCAACAAATTTAAAGCAAAGATTTGGGAGGGTTTTATTCCAGGAATGTGAAGTATAGGAATCTATTGCAACAAATACCTAAACGAAAGATAGAATAACTGTACACTACCTGAGGCGACGTAAACATAAATATGATCATGTCAGTATATTGACTTTCTGAACCATCTGCTGCGAGAGGGAACTTTAAGCTTTTCTTGCATTAAAAGCTTGAAAGCAATGGAAACAATCTGTGCTCTCGTTGCCCATATTCCTACCATTTGCTGTGCCAAGGAAACTCAGATTTCCTATTCCTTCCCCCTTGCAGAGTTATGGTTCATATTGAGACGTCCCATGTATATTCGCTTCTCACGTTGTAAAACTGCTTAGTCTAAAGTCCTGAGGCAGCTTCTCAAGACCCGAAACTAGGTTTTTTTTTACCTTTTAATCAGAAAAATATGCATGTTTTGTAGACAAAGGGGGGAAGGCTGTTTCTGAGCTCTGATTTCGCTTAGATCCTGAATAGATTTGTAGCATGTCAGGGAAAATTTTAAAGCAATCACCAGGCACAGATGGATTTGACTTTACAAATGTAAATTTTTTTTTAAACAAGAGCCATTGTTTCTTGTCCCTGCAGATTTTTGGAAACCAAGCTGGCATCAAGGAGGGATGTTGATAAATGCTTTTTTGTTTTAATTCCTACAAGGAGTTTTGTTAACAAAGCAAGAAAAAATAACTTTTGATTTTTGCAAACCTACGTTCTGTGGCTACAAGACACACACACACACACACACACACACACACACACACACACACACGCTGAAAACTGATCTGCACTGTTTTGTCAGGAATTTTGCAGTTGATTGAATGGGCTTTAATGAGGGACAGCACCACACAGTGCATGCAACGTGTTCCAACGTTAACCACAAATATCTGATCTTCTGCAGCCTGTGTGCTCCCCAGTCCTTGTGTTCAGAAGGATGGAGAAGAAAGACAAGGAAAGGAGCCAGAGAGAATGACTGGGAGCACAACAAGATATCTTGGCACACTTAATTTTTTTTTTTTGCTAATAAGCAAGTGAACTTTTTTTTTTTGAAAGTCCTATGGATGTTTTATGTTTGGAAGTTTGACAAAGCCAAAGACTTTCACACAGAACTGAAGAGATCTTCTCCCCCTCTATCTCCGCACAATCCATCAGCGAAGGACATTGACTGGCTCTCTGGAGGTCCTTTGGCTTGTGTTGCCTATCTTTGGCAACTATCTTGACATCTGGAGTCATTTCCTTAATCTCTGGAGGTTGGCGAGTTCTTGGCTTCCTTCGGACGTCCTTGTTGGCTTCCTTCGGACGTCCTTGGATCTGCTAACAGAGGAGTCAAGTGTTGGCCAGTATTTATCCAGGAGAGATCCAGCAAAGGAAGAGCAGTGCGTCTGGCATCGGTCGGTAGACTTGATACAATGCTGGTCTTTGGTCTCATCCTGCTTTGCCTGGTTGGAGGGCTTAGAGGCTGCCAAATGCCCAATGATTGGAGACCACAGACAGAAGCCTGCCGGGCTGAATTGGTGGAGACGGTGGTGTTTGCCAAGGTGCTGGCCCTACATAAGGATAGCTATAGCGTCTACAATTACCTGCCCTGGCAATACAACTCAGACTTGTTTTACTCTGCAGAGATTGAGCTTCTGTGTGACCAGGGCTGGGGTTCAATGTTGGAGGTACCTGCGGGGTCCTTGCTTAATGTCACCGGATTGGGCTACTTCAACTGTCACTCATACACAGTGATGGAGAACAATTCCTATTATTTCTTCTTAAGGTAATTCTCTCTTTGCTTATATAGCATTTTATTTGTGTCTTGGGCTAATGGGGCAGTAAAGAGAGTTATTAATAAGATAAGTGTTTTTATCTTTTTTTTTTGTTTTGCTCCCAGCCCTGTGTCAAGTTCTCATTGACATTTGGATGTAGATTTATCAAACTTCTAAAGAGGAAAGGTAGGAGATGTTGCCCATAGCAACCAATCAGAATCTAGCTATCATTTTCTAGGATGTACTAAATAAATGATAGCTAGAACCTTATTGGTTGCTATGGGCAACACCTCCACTTGTCCTTTTAAAAAGGTTTGGTTGATTTAACCCTTGGTGCCCAAAGCTGTGTACAGAACTTGTTCTCAAGCGTCGGTGAGTATGTGCACTATTGAAAAAGAAAGAAAATATCAGTCATGTTGACAGTTTTGTATCAAGAACTATTTTGCAGTTGCAGTGTAATCCAATATGCCATTTATATGTATTTGATTCTCTGTTCGCCTCTACGGGGAGGCTATCCACGGGGGGTGCCCATAATGAATCAGCCTGAAGGAACTGTCTCAGAATGTACGTTCTGGGAGGGGGGCAGCAATTTGAAGAGAGTTGTTTTTTTTTTAAAAAAGGTATCTTTTTTAATGCAAAAATCTAACCTTACCTTATTGGTAGATGTAATAATGCTTAATATCACAATGTAGAGCACATCATTTATATACAGCTGTTTGTGATAGGGCAAATTTCAGTTTCTTTCTTGGACAAAATTCGACATCTAGGGCCTGATTCATTAAGGAACGTAAATGCCAATTTTGGGCATATAATCTGCAAATTTGATACACGCCTGCCCAGAACCGCACCATAGGCAGCAACGTTTAATTCTTCTTCCTACGCAAAGGACTCTTACTACAGGTTATGAGTTCTGGGAGGGTACGGGGCAGGGATGGGGCGTTCAACCCACGGTCAATGTGCAGTAAGGGCGTGCCGAACCTGAGCCCACGCAGCCAAGCTCTGGGCGTCTACCAGGTACGTGTCTTTGTTGTTGGCATCCTGCAGCGTCTTGTGTAGTAGACCCGACCTACAACCGAATTCATCAGCGTAGGTGTCTTCAGATTGGTTCCATGTTGAATTCAGGCGTGGGCAGATCTGAATTACGGGCGCCCTGAAACAAACGCACATTGCGCTCAGTATGCGTGCCTTAGTGAACCAGGCCACTAATGTATCAGTCACGTGCAAATAGGGGATCCGGCCGATACCTGCAGCCTGACCGCGATGGTTATGGCGGCAGCTGCTGCGGGTCACAGAGAAGGAAGACTCTGTCCTATGCAATGCAACCAATCAGATGGCTTCTATTCTGCCTTGGTGTAATTGGGCTGGACAGATTGAGCCCTCCTCCTCCTGTCGTCTTATATACAACCTTGTCCGACTCCTGGCTGCAGATAACAATGGGGGCACCTGGCTGCAGATAACAATGGGGGCACCTGGCTGCGGATAACAATGGGGGCTCCTGGCTGCAGATAACAGTGGGGGCTCCTGGCTGCTGAACTGTCCCCTCCAGCAGCTATTTTCAGTGTTATTGTTATACAGTCGGTGCTCTTAACCACCGAGTCACCTCCCAGTAACTTTCTCATATGGGATCACTTTGTGCTTTGTTGTTTGTCTTTTATATTTAATGTAAATTGGTTATTCTTCTTCTTCCTCTCGTACTCTGCACAATTACGAAGGCACCGGAGGTCATCGTTAGTGGAGCATTGAAACATGATGCCCACTAAATAGAGTGCGGAGACCCTTTCCAAACAAACATCTGGTAGACCTCCAAAGACCTCCATCCGCCCTGCACATTTGGTTTCCAGACTGCAGACTGATCGACCCTTGACAGCTCAGCTTAAAACAGCACGGCATTTAACCTGCTAGATGGTGCTGATCTAATAAAGCCAGAGAGTTGGAATTTAATGAGGTGTGACCAACCCAGGCAGTGGCGCACGCAGGGGGGGTTTCTGAGTCTCCAGAAACCCCTCCCCCTGCGCTAAGTGGCCGCTATAGCGGCACTGTCCTATACAGCAGCCGCGGCGCTGTCAAAGAAGCGTCCGCGGCGGTGCTGTAGTGTATACAGCACCGCCGCAGACGCTTCTTAGCGCCGCGGCTGCTGTATAGGACAGCGCTGAAGAAACGGAGCTGCTGCGCATGCGCAGCAGCTCTCGCGGGGGGGTGTTTTTTTTGGGGGTCGGCAATCCTCCGTTCGCCCCTGCCAGGGGATCGCAGAGAGTCGTGGACCCATCAGACAGAGTTGGGACTCTTTAAGTCAGACTGAATTTTCTTGAATGTGATGTGTAATCTCTCCGTCTATCATTCATGCGCACTTACATACCGTTTGCGTAGCATATCTTGCGTGAATTTGCGCTGCGCATGCCCAAAAGCCAAACTTCCGCAATTGCACGGAATTCATATCGGAACGCATCTGACACTTACGACCCATTGCGACTTGAGAGGCGGAACAAAGGAGGGAGCGGGCGGAGGAACGTAGCCCAGGTACACTAAGGACGCATTCACGCAGATGCGGCTAATTCAAATACTGTGTTTAGCGTAACTACCCATATTTTCAGTTGTATCTTTTGCAGCCGCTGAAAGGCGGATATAAATTCACAAGGGAATCCCCCGCCTGCCAATGGTCTGCATCCAGGTGTCTCCTGCTTGTCATCAGGTCCAGTGTTTACTATGAAATTCCAGAATTAGGGATCATAGGACAGAGTCTGATTGTGCTGCATTGAGGATCCTGCACGTTGTACAAAGTAGAATGCTTGGTTTGTTGTTTTGTCCTATTTCCAATCAGGCAGCCTAATTATTACCCATTACCCAATAGGACAGTGTTGGCTAACCTGTGACACTCCAGGGGGTAAATGTATTAACCTCCGGATTGCTGAACTCCCGCGAGTTCGCCATCTTCAGCGCTTAAATTTAAAGCGGCGCTGCCTTGTAAAGGGAAACTTTCCTTTACAAGGCAGCGCCGCTTTAATACATTTACCCCCAGGTGTTGTGAACCTACAAGTCCCAGCATACCCTTCCAGCAATAAGCTGCTATATATTGGCAAAGCATCCTGGGACTTGTAGTTTCACAACACCTGGAGTGTCACAGGTTAGCCAACACTGCGATAGGACGTACTGCATCCCTGTGTGTCACAATTTGACACACCCCATCTTTAACCGCAAGAGCTTTTAGTACATTCAAGGGTAAAATGAAATTCTGCATTAAATACTGATGAGCGATTTGCAGAGATCTTCTTACCGAATAAACGGTTGTACTCTCATGTCTGAAGGCGTCTTTGTTGGATTATACTATGCCAGTGTTCTAGCAGTTATTATGATCATGTGACCATAGGAGCTACCGGCCGATTGGTGTTCATAAGTGACGCTTTATTGTGTAAATATACAGAAGGTTCCAAGGACACAAATCATACCCCCAACTGTCCCCAATTTAGGGCTCTACCCCGTTGTCCCGCCCAGGGACATGTTTGGGAAAGGGAGATAGCCAATGGGCAGCCTAAATCTTTATAGCGCTAGACAGTCAATTTATTACAGAAACTTGTTCCCCGCCCCTCCTAGTCTAATTACTCCACTATTCTTGGCACTGATATAGGTTTCTTCTTTCATCATCTACAATACAAGATATTAATTAATTATACGTCTGCTTCAAATGTGACTCTTGATAAGCAGGAGCACCTATAATGAATATTTTCAGCTTCCCGCCCCCCCCCCTCTCTCTCTGGGATTTGCTGATACCTGTTTAAAATACTTTCGGATACCTGCTGCATTCTCTGCCTAAAAATAGCCCCGTGCATTCAAGCCCTGCTTCACCTTAAACAAACCCTGCGCGTTCTGCGGTAGCTTAACCCTCTCAGTACCAAGGCATAGCCAACGCTGGCGGGTAAAGGGTTAAATATGCCGGGGGCTGATTCAGTGAGGAACGTAAGTCCCGCGACGTGCCGCGATATTCTGGAAGGTTGCCCTGCGCGTGTTCAGAAACAGACTTTATGTCGGCAGACGCAAGTGTAGGCAATTCATCTTTCGGTTCGATTTTCAGCCGTATCACTTGCCCCAGGTACAGGTCTGATGTAAGCGCAGAGAGATAGTGATGGCGGATGCATGCTATAACATGTGTTTGCTATTAAGCAACTGTGAAAATGCATTTTATATACAGTAGACAATGAGAACGTCCTGATATATGTATTTCATGTTTCAAAAAAAATATATATATTTTTTTTTTTCATGTATTTCTATGCATGATTATAGTATTAACAGGTGTTAATATGTGTACATTTGTTTTCCTGGGTGTTCTAATGGGACTTTATATTGCACTTATGCATGTACGCATCCTGCTGTCTGTTCTGTCTGTCTGCACAAGTATAGCCAGATTCAAACGGAACCTTTCTTCAGATCCGCTTGTACTTGGATACAGGTGAATTGCGTTCACTTTGCGTTTCTTGGTGTTTCCGGCCCGCTGGGTTTAAGCAGAATTGTGTGCAATAAATCTTTGGAATAATCCCGCTTTTTATAGGGTTTTATAGGGATAATGTGTTATTTTCCCCTTATAATGCAGTATTGTTGTCAGGCACAAAACCATCTCATTCATGCTCAGTCTACTCTGGATTGTTGGGGCACAGACAGAGATGTTGCTTGTCTGCTGCCCAGTTTGTTGAAAGATGGTGCTTGTGCTAAATGAGAGTTTATTGGCCCTTATGGACCAAGAGCAGGAACCAGCCTCTATATCTGCACCATGAGGCTTATAAACCTCTTATTCCTTCCTATAATTTGTAGTGTTCTATTTACAAACGTATCCTAACGGGCCCTGGGAGACTATTTAATCTGGAAACTAAACGCAAAACCTGAGTCTGACTTCTTATAGAGGATGTTTTTGTTATTCCTCCAATGTCAGAAAAAACCAAATTATTTCGAAAATCGTTAAATGGCTCAATGATGCTGTTATCCATCAACCCCCATGTCAAGTCACTGACTGGGATCAATAAATAAACTTTTTATCAGCAATCGCTGAACCCGCCCTCCAGTACCCACAAGACAGCTGTGCTCGGCCTCAATCCACCTCTACGGGTCTATGGAGCCATAAGTCATCGATGCGCAATACCATATATTTGGACGTGTGCGTGTGTAGTATGCAGATGTGTATCTTACAGGGGCAAATAAAACAGGACCATTCAACTCTGACTGAGCTTCTTCGTGGTTTATACCCATTGTCTTTATTTCAGAGAGCTAGAGTGGTTTATTAACTTTGCCCTTGGATACAACACAAACTCGCTCTGCAGAGTACAGGTTATCTCTGTCATATCCAAGGGCATCAGAAATACCAACGCCTTGTTGGAAAATGCAGAAGGAAACCAAAAAGAGAAAGCGGAATCACTTAGTAAAAGTTACCTGATGGCATATACAAATGAATAAAATTAATTTGTCTGAAGGCGGAAGGTCCATTTAATAGACAATCATCGCAGAGCGTGTTTTTATTCTCAGGAAATCTCTTTTGCTTTGACATATACAGCACAGTACTGGCCGAACGGCATTACGGTGTGTTACAGCAAAATTTGGGTAGGGTCTATTCTGGCCTCCCCGGGGCCCCCGCTTTGCTCTATTGGGTCTATTCTGAGAATGTGGGAGGAGACTGGGGGCCTTGGAGGGGGACACAGCATTTTTGGGCATCCCTCACCTCCAGGCCCCATATATGCCATACCGTGCACCCCCCTATTGTTAGGCCCCTGGTCATTTTTAGAGCTGTCATCACATCAGCAGATATTGAGGTTTTAATGGGTCGTCATCATTTATATGCATGCCATTTGTTGTTCTTAGTTCCACATGGTCGGCCCTCTGTAAGCTGAGTCTGTGCCCCCCACTCCTACCTGCTCCCGCTCTGGTATACCTCCATAGGCAAACACAGGGGGGTTTCCTATTGCCTGGAAACCCCCCTCAAAGCCTGGGGCACTGTGTAATTGAGGTGGCTGGACCCTGCCCCCGCTTCACACGGCTCTGCTTGAAAAGGGAGAGCTGCGTCCACCTAGCAGTAGTGCACGCAGCATTGCCCATGTATACTATGGGGTTAGGAAGAGTTGGAGAGCAGCCAAGCACTGTCTAAAATTATAGCCACGCCCTCATGCATGCTGGTCATGCCCACTGGCGATGTGGTGTGGAAACCCCCCTCTACAAATCCTGCGTTTGCCCCTGACCTCATACAGGAATAAGGGGACTCTAATCATCCCTCATATAAGTATATGTTATGTTTATTTACAGTATAAATGTTTATGTTGACCTAGCAGTGGCCCCCATAGCTGGGGGGGGGGGGGGGGAATTATACTTTAGCCTGACTCTGTGACTCTGGATGGAGTTAAAGGTGCGGGGCGTAGGGGGGGGGGGAGCGTTACACCGATACCATCTGCACCGCTGCAGACACGGAGCCAGTTGTAACCAGAGACCATTGGAAGGTTTAATGTACAGGATTTACATTTACAGAACTGTCTGCAACTGAGAGTTTTAGAGGGTCAGACTGGGCTGCGGGTTCAGAATCTCCCCCTCTCTCGCCCTCTCTTTAAATCCCTCCAGACACATGGAAGCAATACTTGTCATATACATTCATCCTATATAGATTAAGGAAAGCAGAGCTGGTAACTATCTGCCGTAATCTCCTCTTGTTGTCAGAGTGAGTTAAGGTTCATGACTTTGTTTTATAAACATGAAACCATTTAAATAAAACCATAAAGCCTCTATATTATTATACTATTCCCTTGGTAGACCGTCCCTCGTCTTATGGTTAACAGGTTCCCACACATAGATCTATCAAACCTTTTATAACAGAAAAGTGGAGGTGTTGCCCTTAGCAACCAATCAGATTCTACACACAGGGGTATATATACTAAACTGTGGGTTTGAAAAAGTGGAGATGTTGCCTATGGCAACCAATCAGATTCTAGCTATCATTTTGTAGAATGCACTAAATAAATGACAGCTAGAATCTGATTGGTTGCTATAGGCAACATCTCCTCTTTTTTAAACCTGCAGTTTAGTAAATCTAGCCCACAGTGTTCTAGAATGTACTAGATAAATGATAGTTGGAATCTGATTGGTTGCTATGGGCAACACCTCCACTTTTCCGCTATAAAAGATTTAAAAAATCTGGTGATCTGGTTGTTCAGCTCAACAGTGGAAATAAACAGATCTACAACCGTTTGGCCAAACAACCATATTACACTGCTGACGTTGACTTCTGTCGTTCCTTGACCGCATTACGCAAAGACGGCGCTCCTTGCTTCAAAGGTTCCTCCCCATATCTGATCAAATACATTATCAGTATAATGGTTGGCCATTTTCTTTGAAACGGTTGATCATAATCGCACCATATACGAGCAGCTGAGGGTTTAGGCAAATGATTTAATTTAACGATCACAAAGAATTCCGTAAGACTTTTACCAACATGTTATTAACCATTAACTGCTTTCATTTATGTCTATTTGATCAAGTTTTATTATGGAATGATACCTGTATGTTGAGTATAGACTATTCTTTTATAACGTGGTTATTAGGCTACAATATTATATTTTTAGACTTTTTTTAGACTACGTTTCACGTTGTCTGGCTGTTTGCAATCATAAATTTTCCGAAAGTTTACGGCCAAATAACTAAGGCTGTTTGCAGCTTACACATATTACATTGAATTTATTTTTGGATGTCGATTTGACTTTAATTCTTAGCTGGATACACACAGATGGTTTGCAGATGTCCCAGTCACAAGCCATTAAATGCCATATAAAATGTGATCACAGTTTCCCTAATTGGCGAAGAGCCGGGGGGGCGAAATGTTTCAATAAAGCCTCCTCCATCTGTAGTTTATCAATACTTATAAAGAGCTATTCCTAACAATATATAATCCATCAACATAATATATCTAGGACATAATTGTATTTTACTATTAGTTTAACACCACCCAAAAACGGACTTTTTTAGTTTTGTTTAGTTTTCCTTTAATAAAAACATTAACTTGTCAATTCCATTACCGGATGAGATTACCAAGAGGTGTCTGGTATAATCTGATTAGCCGGTAATTACTATAAGCATTCTCTGTCTTGTACGTATGGGTGCATTTTAATTTTGTCATTGCCTATTGACTGGCGAGCCTAAAAAATATATTATCCCCTTAGCAATAAAAATATCCCATTACATACTCACATGCCCTTTGCCCCTCTACAAAAACAAAGGAAAAGAGAATATACATATGTATGTAATGCTGGTCAGTAGATCACTGGGTCTCCAAAGACACCAATGATAAATAGATCATCCGATCACAGAGCTCAATGAGTAATATAAACATTTAGTGGAAAGTTTTTAAAAATGTTTTATATATTTCATCATCATCATCACCATTTATTTATATAGCGCCACTGATTCCACAGCTCTGTACAGAGAACTCATTCACATCTGTCCCTGCCCCCATTGGATCTTACAGTCTAAATTCAATAACATACACAGAGAGAGAGAGAGAGAGACAGACTAGGGTCAATTTTGATAGCATCCAATTAACCTACCAGTATGTTTCTGGAGTGTGGGAGGAAACCGGAGCACCCGGAGGAAACCCACGCAAACACGGGGAGAACATACAAACTCCACACAGATGAGGCCATGGTCGGGAATTGAACTCATGACCCCAGCGCTATGAGGCAGAAGTGCTAACCACTGAGTCACCATGCTGCCTATATATTCCCCTTGGAAAAACAATTATTAGGCTGTCCTTAATGTCTACTGTACATAACGGACATTTTTATAGTTGCTCTGATTGCAGACACATGTTATACCATGCATACAATCAGGACTGTCTTTCCGACTGGGCACGATGGGCAGGTGCCCGGGGGCCCAGCAGACAAGGGGGCCCAAGGCAGGACCCCTGTAACAGAAAAAAACAAAAAAACAAAAAAAACAACTTACATTTTTGTGGTCACCTGACCATTGACCGCACGGCTCCCTCCCTGGTCCCCTCTTCCATGCTGTGCTCGCAGTGAATGTCGGGCATGATGACGTCATCACGCCTGACATTCACTGCGAGCACAGCATGGAGGAGCAGAGAACAGCGACAGCGACGAAAAAGTAAGGGGTTCGGACTTGGAGAACACGACGATTGAAAGGTAAGTTAAGGGGGATTTGAAGAAAAAAGAGTGATATATATGTATGTGTGGGTATGTATATATGTATATATATATATACACAATCCCTTATTTTTTTTTATATATATATATATATAGATACGTCCTTTAGTGACTCAAGTCATTGCTGTTAACTATATTACAAGTAGAGATGAGCGGGCTCGGATTCCGCTAATCCGAGCCCACCCGAACAGTGCGGATCCGAACGGGATCCGAGCACTGTTCGGATATTTCCGACGGGCAAAAAATTGAAAACGAGGCTCTGTCGTCCAAGTCTTGCGTCGAATCTCGCGAGGGGTGGGAGGGAGGGCCCAGAACAATTCCATCTTGTACCTCTTTTTTTGGCATTATGTGCTCAAGCTACCTCGGTGCAACCTTTTGGCCTAAAAACAATATTGTGAGGTGTTCAGAATAGACTGGGAATTAGTGGAAATGATTGTTATTGAATGTTATTGAGGTTAATAATAGCGTAGGAGTGAGAAAAAAAAAACACAAAACTGGTTTTTAGCACTTTTTATGCTTTTTTTAAAAATAAATCAGAACCAAAACCTTTCGTCGGATGTTTTGGCAAAACAAATCAGAACCCAAAACCTCAAGCTAATCAGAACCCAAAACCCAAAACGCTAAAAGTGGCCGGTGCACACCCTTAATCACAAGGGCTTATCTAATTTTGCCCAACACCTCTCTTTTTAGTTCTCTTCACTATTTAGCACTTAGATCGAGGATCCCACTCATGCAAAGCCCCAAGATGCAAACAATAGCAGCGCTGTAGAAGGTAGCGCAGGAGATTGAAATCTTCCAAAGCAGTATGTGTGTAGGGAATGCAGCCCCTGATTGCACAGGAGTATTAGCAGCCGTCCAATCAGGTGCCAGATTCAGTACACACCCCCTGTCCTAGCATATCGGATCTATTGTTCTCTGCATATTGTGTTCTAGCAGCTATCATGTGACCACCAGAAGCCCCCACCTAGGGTCATGTTTTTTTTTTACATTGGCCTGTGTGATTGCCACAGTTTCTTGTGATACTAATGCAGAAGTTTTGCTTGTTTCTGAATGTTCTGCAAAATCCATATTGAAACAATTAAGTATTAATTAATGCATTTGGTCCCAATTAATTTGAGCATTCCATTATTATATCATTCATATTGTTCAATGCATAAAAAATATATTTTGATGACACTTTTCCTATCATTAGGCACTTACAGGCGCTTTGGGTTCAGGAACAAGAGAAAGCGCACGGAGGGCGCACGCATTTTGCAGATCGGACACTAAGTCCAGCTGACAGCTTCAACCTTCATTTTTTTAAGCCAATACTTAGGATCAAAGTTAAAACAACTTTGCAAAATAAATGGTCCATAAATCCCTGAAGAATGCAGGGTAATCCGCCCGCCAGCGCTGGAGGGGGGGACACAGCAAGTGTACAGACAGCAGTCTCATAAAACCAGTAGGCCCCTCAGGGACCCAGCTGGGGATGGGAGGACGGTCCACCTGCTAGTGGCTGTGTCTGCTGGAAGGTGTTGAAGGCAGGAATGTGGGACTGTGTATGTAGACAGTGTGCGCAGAAGTGTACAAATGTGTCTGTGCTACAGGACAGAATAATTCAAGAGGACTTTTTAAATTAACCTGATTTATGGACAAGCCTCAATCCTAGGGACACTGCTTTCAGCTGCATTCTTTAGAAAGGTGTTTTCCAGCAATGAGGGTTACACAAAGCACCCACTTTCCAATAGACTAGTACAGTGTTTGGCTAACCTGTGACACTCCAGGTGTTTGTGAAACTACAAGTCCCAGCATGCAAAACCAGCAATAAGCTGCTATATATTGGCAAAGCATGCTGGGACTTGTAGTTTCACAAATACCTGGAGTGTCACAGGTTAGCCAACACTGGACTCGTACATCAGAGCAGGGGACAGTCATGGCCTGTATCCAATGAGGATACATCTCTTTTTTTTTTTTAACTGAAGCCCAAGGGGCTGTGCTTCCAAAGACTGAGTTGGGGGCTTGAAACTTTGGAACCTTCTCTAAAGGAAAAGGCCTCCGTTCTTCCCCAGTCCCCGTTTGCCAAAGATAGGGGGGGCCACTTGACATCCTTGACCTTCAGAGCCAAATGCCCCTTAGGAGGCAAGGCTCTTAACCCCACCTCTGCCGCAAGGCTCGGACAAGCCTCTCTCTCCTCATCGGTAGGCCGAAGCTTCCACAAGGGAACTGGTTCATTAACTGCCCCCCCCGATGGAGGAAGCCTCTGATGACTATGGGAGAGGGTCGTTCATAAGGATCTATACCCAAAACCCAAAAACGTGGACACTTAAAAAGAAAGGAAAAAACGTGAAAAAATGTGTATAGTGTGGTGCAAGTGTATAAGAAATAAATAGTGCCAATTAAGGCCCCAGAATTTTATAAAAAATTGTCTCTGCCCCCACTAAAAGGTTAGGACAAAAAGGAAAAATTATGCCACTGGAAATTTAAAAGTGCTTCGTTCCATGGACCTTACTCTGTGCATGTGGCTGTATTTACGGGCACCCCCTGCTAAGGCCACACCAGGGCACATAGCAACCCATCTTCAGACAGCCGGCTTCTTGGTGACGACCCATCGCCTACAGGAGGAGTCTTTAAGCCTCACTACACACATGGGCATCTACACCTGATCTTAGCTGAGAGAGCCTGAGAAGATCTCTTATAGTTCTTGTCACAATATCTCGTCCCCACTACAAGTAGATTTGGGGAGTTGACGGTATTGGTCAACAGTCGGGGGAAAGAGAGGGTGCTGGGAAACCCTCCTTTAAAAGGGGTATTTTTTGCAACAATGACAAATAAACAAATTACTTCTTGCTGAGCTCTATCATAACTGCAGTTCGTTATTTCGGATTTTCACCGTCTCTTTCATGCCAATCTGTTCCCATTCTGGGCGGCTGTGCCACATGTAGGCAGCGGCTTGTACTTTCACCCGTCAGTGCTTCATCTGTGCCAAGATCACTAAAACACAAACAGTCATTTAAATCTGTACAAGATTTCTCAAAATCCATTTGTGTGACAGCCGTATCCCCCCATTGTCCTATTAGAGCACTAACATGATGTGCTCACAGCAGATCGATCCTTGGATCACTGTAACCATCTAATAATAGATCACACTGCTGCACTGTGTTGGGATTTTCATGGTGCATTGTGGCACAGTGGTTAGCATTGCCCACATTAAATAATCTCTGTAAAGTGCAGAATAATATGGTGTTCATGATATATACAGTACATAGAGATAATAATGTAGACAGAAAGGAACAAGTTATATGTATGAGGAGGAGAGCCTTACATATTGATGCCTTTTACTTATCTAACTCTTACAGCATGTAAGGTTGCACTGAACAGCAGATTCTTACTGTGATCCTTCAGAGTGGAGTCCCTACATCGTTCATCTTAGAGGGATCGTTGTTTGCCATACCTCTAGAGTAATAGCCCGCTCCAAGGGGAAGTTGGCTGCTTTGTACTATATAAAAGCAATAGGTGTTTGCAGCCAAAGCAATATGATTGCATTCTATGGAACGTAGCCAATCACCCCAGAGCCTGAGAAATGGTTTTGTGTAATGCGAAGAGAAAGATATTAACATATGTGCATTAAAAAACCACTAAAAATGTAATTCTTTTTTTATATCTATTGCCTCCAGCAATACTTACCCACCCCGATCTCCTCTTCCCTCGGGAAGGGGGGGGGCAGGTCTTCAGCGACATCAGGAAGCCCATCTTCAGTCTCAACTGGTCATGTACAAAAACTTCTGCCCATCTTCTGGGCTTTAATCATACTTGCCAACTCACCCGGAATGTTTGGGAGACTCCCGAAATCCAGGTAGGTCTCCCGGACTCCCGGGAGAGCAGGCAAATATCCCGCATACTGCTATTTGGATGTCCAAAATGATGTGATTCACGGTGAATCGCGTCATTTTGGCCAGCCCCTCGCAACAAAATGACGTTTTTGTAGTCAGGGTGGGGTCAAAATGATGCGTTTGACCACGCCTGCCCCCCTCCCGCCCTCCAACCACGCCCCCGGCCTGGCATCTCCCGGAAATCAATGTTAAAAGGTTGGCAAGTATGGTTTTAATCCAGACATTGATGTTCTCTGACGGAGTCCTGCAGCATTATAATGACACTGAATGCAGCACGTGCAGCAGGGATTATACTGCAGGAAAAGTCCTGTAGCCAGTTTGAAAGGCCAACCATGAAGGAGGAATACAGCTCTCTAGGGTTCTTCTGATGGAGACCTGCAGGGGTGTAATGGAAGATACGTGCTTTCAAAACTGTCCCAGAAGTCCAACCGCAACGTGGCCAGGCCGCCTTACTTTGGTTTAAATACCAGGTGGAGGGCAGAAGTCTACCCTGGTCACCCGGGTGTATAGTTTGTACATGAAATATAAAATGATGTAGTCTTAGCCATACTTGCCAACATTTTTTTTTCTTTTACCGGGAGATGCCGGCTGGGACGTGGGCGTGTAGGGGGCGGGGCTGCAAAATCGCGTCATTTTGGCCCCGCCCCCGTGACGGAATGACGCAAATCGATTCCGGGTGAATCGCGGCGTTTAAACTAAATTTTTCCCCCTTCCTATCAGGGAGATTGCCACACTCGTCCGGGAGACTCTCGCAAAATGCGGGAGTCTCCCGGACAATCCGGGAGAGTTGGCAAGTATGGTCTTAGCCTGCTCATTGCCCTACGATTACTCTATGGCAGGATAAGCTCGGTGGGCACAATTCTGCCACTGTACATCACAGTATTCTTCTGTGCTGAGCTGGTTGCAATAAATATTTGTATTACTTTTTCATTTTCCGCACGGGTCTGTTACCAACCAGAGAGTGATCAAAGATGCTGAGCAAGATTATGCCAAACTTAACATATGTCAAAAATATGCAATACTAAGAAAAGGCAACTCCCTGGCACCCTCTGATGCTGTACGTTCTGTTTCCCATCAGTGTAGAGTTGCTCCAGGAGCTGACTGCCCGTACCGGAAGCAGCGCTCTGCTCCCTATGGGGGTGATACATAACACATGTTCTTGGTTTTGAGTTATGCATCAATGCGTGTGTGTGTCTGTGTGTATTCTTTGTATCTCCAGCTTCATTCCTGTGCCAGACAAAACAAAGAGGTGGAATTAACAGAAAGTCTATAATGGAAGTTGATGTATCCAGTATTCTGCAATTCTATAGAAGCGTTTGTATCGAGCTGCTGGCCTGGAAGCAGTGCTCGATTGGGACTAAGCAGCCCTGGCACATAAAGTACGCTAACCCACGCATTTGTAAACGCACTTGGTGCCAGAAATGGGATTTAAGTGCGGAGCAGGCAGCGACTGCAGAACCTACAACTATAACTTTGTTATTAGAGCTGAGAAGTGGAGTAACTGATCTCACGCCAGCTCTTCGGCACACCTTGTCTTCTGGCTGATGCCAGAGTTGCCTTCTTCCAATCCAGGCCTTCCTAGAAGCACTTAAAATTTGTGTGCAAGCTTTTTAATTTTCACTTCCCCATCTCTCCATGGCTGGCAGGAGTCCCATATGTAACTGTTTTCACGAATAGCTGCCTAGAGGGGGGTCGCAAGTGAAGTCCCTTGTCCAGGACTGTCACCAGAATCTGCCGGGCCCAGTACAAAGCAGGGCCCCCCTATTTTCTTCTCAGTCTCAACCCATCCCTGTTTTTTAAATGATCCTCTACTTAACATTTGGCTCCTTGCTCCCCTCCCCATTCTCTGCAGCCACCCCATGTTCTCTTCAGTCACCCATCATCCCCTGCAGTAGTTTAGTTACTTCTCTGCTTCTCTTCTTCTTCTCCTTTTAGCTCTTCTCCTTTGATAGCATCATGACATCATTAGTTACGTTGGTTGCGCCGCACGAATCGGGTGTCCTCCGTCATTGCCCCGGCTCTCTGTTCAGTCTCTGAACGCCTGGGGGATTGGAGACTGGAACTAATGGGGGCAGCAGCGGCGCCCGCGTATCTCGGAATTTGAAGCAGGCGTGCTGCCTACAGGGAGGCCTGCTGCCGCATCCCTTAATTCAGGGCACAGGCCAACCCTTCCGCCCTACCACTCACATCCCAGGAGCAGCTGCTGTCTAAAAGAGGAGCCACGTCTCTTAATTCATCTCGTAGGCCTTCTCCCCTGATAAATCTGTATGGTCCCAGGGCTGGTCGGGCCGCGTACTCCCTGCACCCCCCTGAAGGTGGCGCTGCAGCTGTCAGTCAGGCTGCAGAAATCAATTCCGAACTCTGATTTTATTTTCCAGGCAGCTAACATGGAACAAAATGCAATTTGTGGGGGAATGTTGGTCAGTCCAGGCGGGGTACCTCCCATGTTCTGATGGTCAGGGGAAGTATGGGGAGGTGGGAGGGAGTATAAAATAATATGTCACATGAACTTTTTAGTAGGCTGTATCCTCAGACGATATATTACACCGCTCATATTACATTTCAGCAGCATGGCGTTTTAATGCAAGTTTAATTTATTTTGGCACAAAACTATGTATGTCTCGGGCTTCCCATGTGTCTGGGTTTTTTCAGGGCACTTTTGTTTTTTTTTTTCAATCTGGATTTCAGTTCCTCGCCGTGTTTATTTTCCTAGAATTCCAGCTCCCGATTCATTCTGGATTATTGGGATAAAATCGGGTAAAATGCTATGAACGTTTTACGGCACTTACCACCCAAAAGGAAGCCAAAGGTCGCGTTAATAAACTGTGAACAGTTAATGTAACCTCAGGACAACCTTTCGTCCTTATATTTTTCTTACACCTTCAGATAACTGGTTCATTGAGTGAATACATATCTCACCATCTACTTTCTAAACACAGATTTTGGTCAATGTTATAATAGTATTTCTGTAACAATTACAGTCTTCCCTTTAGCCCAGCGGTTCCCAAAGTGTGTGCCGTGGCTCCCAGGGGTGCCGCGGCGCTGTCACAGGGGTGCCGCGACCAGCCATAGAAAGATACAACAACAACTTGCCAATCCGCGCGGCACCCGGGACCCAACATCCTCCTCTCTCCCGCATCGCGCCCGACATTCAGTGACAAGCTGTGGGAGAGAGGAGGATGCTGGGTCCAGGGCGCCGCGCGGATTGGTAAGTTTTGGTTTCGTTTTTCTGGCTGGCCGCGGCAGAGGGGCAGAGTGACTGGATGCAGAGGGGGCAGTGTGACTGGATGCAGAGGGGGCAGCGTGCGAGGGGGCAGTGTGAGTGGATGCAGAGGGGGCAGTGTGACTGGATGCAGAGGGGGCAGCGTGCGAGGGGGCAGTGTGAGTGGATGCAGAGGGGGCAGTGTGACTGGATGCAGAGGGGGCAGAGTGACTGGATGCAGAGGGGGCAGAGTGACTGGATGCAGAGGGGGCAGAGTGACTGGATGCAGAGGGGGCAGAGTGACTGGATGCAGAGGGGGCAGAGTGACTGGATGCAGAGGGGGCAGAGTGACTGGATGCAGAGGGGGCAGAGTGACTGGATGCAGAGGGGGCAGTGTGACTGGATGCAGAGGGGGCAGCGTGCGAGGGGGCAGCGTGAGTGGATGCAGAGGGGGCAGCGTGAGTGGATGCAGAGGGGGTAGTGTGACTGGATGCAGAGGGGGTAGTGTGACTGGATGCAGAGGGGGCAGCGTGAGAGTGGGGGCAGCGTGACTGGATGCAGAGGGGGCAGAGTGTGTGGATGAAGGAGGTCACAGTGTGAATTAGCTGTCAATTATTCTTTGACAGAAATATAATTGAAAAAAATATATAAAAATATTATTTTCTCTTGGATTTATGTATATTATTTTTGCATACAACTAAATAAGTATTTCTGTCCTGACCTAAATACTTATTACGTTTTTTTGACCAAACTACTTCTAAAACAGGACTGCTCAGTAATTATTTTGGAGGGGTGCCTTGAAAAAATTATGGAGACTCTAAGGGTGCCGCGAACTGCAAAAGTTTGGGAACCACTGGTTTAGTCCATGAATTCCAATCCTTATCTCTCAATTTAAACAATTATTGTGTCTTGCAATCATGAAGCGCGTTGTGTTACTTTTCTCTGTGAGATTCAGCCAATCTCACAAATACACTGATATTGATGGAAACAGAGGACTGTGTTAGGAATATAGTTTCTGTGTGTGATACAAATTAACTGATTTCATATCAAGCCTCCCTAAAACGTCTATTTTTGAGAAGCGCTCAATCAGTCTCTTATTTGCATAAATTGTCACTAGTCTTAGGCACAAGCTACCAGACAGGAGTTTATTCTTTAATATAAATAGCAAAAAGGAAGACTGTATATGTGTAATAAGGTTTGTGCAGCACAGCACAGTGGTTAGCATCGCTGCCTTACAGCGCTGGGGTAATATTAAAGCTCAGTTTGTATGTTCTCCCCGTGTTTGCGTGGGTTTCCTCTGGGAGCTCCACTGTCCAAAACCACAATGGTAGGTTAATCCATACTTGCCGACTGTCTCCCATTGTTTTCCGGGAGCTTCAGTGGGGGAGGTGGGCGTCACGGGAGGTGGGGCCAAATGCCGCGATTCCCGGAGAATCGCTGTATTTTGTGCCTATTTCTGTAAATGCGGGATTTTGCCATACTCCTCCGGGAGTCCGGGAGACTCCCCCAAAATGCGGGAGTTGGCAAGTATGGGTTAATCCTCTTTTGACAAATATGAACCATAGTGTATGTGTTTGTGTGATAGAGAATTTAGACTGCAAGCTCCAGGGACTGGGACTGATGTAAATGACTACATATTCTCTGGGCGTTACTGCATAAGATGGCGATGCTACACAAATAATATAAGATAGTTAATTATTTTCTTTTTTTGTGTGTATTCCTGGCAGGGCTGGTGCTAGGTGTCTCGGCACTCTAGGCAAAGTTTCCAACTACCATAACCCCCCCCCCCCCCCCCCATCACACACCAAATACCTACTTCCCAGATCCTCACAAACTTGATTTTGTAAAAAAAAAATAGATAAGCCTCACCTCCACCAGCGGTCTGGATGCTGTGATGTTTCATGCAGACCACTGTCCAGACTCCACTGCTGCCCAGGGGGAAGCACACGATTCCTAGAGGAGAGGTATACACTACAGGTGTTAGATTTCGGAGCAAAAAACTTGACACAATAACACAATTTTTTGTGATGATTTGAGTTATTTTCTACGTACTATGCTCTAATATGTACCTTCATCACACTGTCCCCCCTGCATCACAATGTGGCCCCTACATCACAATGTGGCCCCTGCACACCCCCCTGCTTAACAATGTACCTGCTGGACCTTTTCATGCTGCTGCTCTTCTCTGCCGGGCTGCTGACTGACTGCCAGGACGTGAAGATGACGTCACTCCAACAGTCAGTGAGGGGAGAGGGGCGGGAGGCACAGTCCCATCGTTAGTGGGGGGTGGGGGGCGGCGATCAATCACCCCACCGACACCATGATTTGCAGCTGTGCGGTGTCCATGGAAGGTAAACTCTGTGGCCGCCGTACAGCATTACATAAAATGAAATATTTCAGTGGCGGCCCCCCCAGAGCCCGGCGCCCTAGGCAGCTGCCTAATGGTAACGCCAGGCCTGATTCCTGATGCATGTGGATTAACAGCCCTAGGGGTAAATTTATTAAGCTGCAGGTTTGAAAAAGTGGAGGCATTGCCTATCGCAACCAATCAGAATCTAGCTGTCATTTTGTAGAATGTACTAAATAAATGAGAACTAGAATCCGATTGGTTGCTATAGGCAACATCTCCACTTTCTCAAACCCGCAGCTTGATAAATTTACCCCCTAATGTCAAAAGTTTACCTCAGATATTACTTTTTATTGTAAGCGTGATGTGTTATTATGGACAGTCTCCCAGATATCCAGCAAATTAAACATGTAGCATTTCCGCAGGACTAGACCAACCCCGTAGGCATCACAAAACGTAACAGAAATAACACTAAAGCGCTTCTGTGAAACATGATTTATATATCCGTGTTTCCTTCAATCAAATTTTTGCTGTAATTTATACAAATGAAGTTCAGTGACTTACTTGACCTATCCCAGGCAAACTAACATTTTCCTGAAAACTTTTTTTCTTTGATTGTAACATCTCCTCATGTCTTCTCAATGCAGGATGGATGAAAATTATAATCTTCTTCCTCACGGAGTAAACTTTCAAGATCCCATTTTTCCCAACACACCAGAAAACAATCGCATATTTTCCAGCATCTTCCAGTTCTCCAACTGTGTCGTCGGAACTGAGCCTCAAGTCTACTCCCCAGATTGGGAAGCTCAAGAGGACAGCAGGGTAAGAGTACAAACATTTGGCACCTGACATTATCCAATCCTGATTTATCTCTATTTCCCTGACTTCTTTTCTATTTATCATTTTTTCCCATGTTGTTTCCTGGTTTCTGATTCATCCTTTTCTCCTTTAACTATCTTGTCCAGTCAACACATTTCTTTCCACATGATGACTTTTATCCAGTTTTTTCCAACCTTTTAAAACACGTTGGCAAGCTTCATTGAGTCTTCTCCAACGTCTTAACACTTGACTCATTCCATTAAGTCTTCTCCAACTTGTTAGAACCTTACCACGTTTTATCGAGTCTTCTCCAACTTCTTAACTCTCGACACACGTCGTGTTGTCTTCGGCAACTTAAAGCTTTGCCTTATTAAAACTACCTATTCAGGACAAAAAGACATGTATGATGATAACCTATTTCTTCTACACCTTGTTGCAGTTGCTGTGTGTCTCCGTACAGAGGGCCTTGATGGAGGAGGAGGAACGTTCCAAGACCTTGTCCCAAAAGGTTCGTTTCCTGGAGAAAGCCAACGCACATCTTCGAGAGAAAGTCAAGAACCTAAAGCGTTCCTTGCGTCAGGCGACGGTGGACAATAAGAAGGAAGTCCTTCTGAACAAGCGCCTGGATAAAGACAAAAACCTCAACGAGGAGGACTCAAAGCAGGACAACCATAAGAAGATCATGGCAAGACCAGCCAAGAAAGCAATGGGAAACAAGCTGGATTAGCCATCGGTTCTAAGCCCATGTCTTCTGGAGTATTACGGCACTAAAACGGCACTAGATTTTAAAAAGCGAATGGACGTGGAATCGAAACTTTTGATAAATCTGGTTGTGCAATTTATTTGTGTAAGTGGATTAACGTCAGTATTATTATACCCCGATTCCTTACAAGCACCAAATAGCTAGCGGTGCACGGAAGCACAAATGCTAGGGACGTGTAAATTTATAAGATTATAGAGCCCCATCTATGAAACTGAAATACATACCAGGTAAGACATAAAATACTGTAGAAGAAATAAGCCCGTGCTCGTTTAACAGCTTATTACCCATAGTACCAGCTGCGTGGCAATATAACTGTGTACAAAACAGAAAGACAGTTGTTGTCATCGATTTACTCTGCATTACTGTGAGTATCTAGCAATATGAAAACATGAGGTATCGGTTCATATTTTGATCAAAACATTTAAGCCTGCATCTCGACATCAAAAGGTACCTCATTGTACGCAGATCCTACACTGTATGCTTCAAACACCATTACAATTAAATTAAGTTCAGATGTGCTCACCTCCCAGGTACAGGGGCTTGCATCTAGCAAGGACTGGTCGTAAGACACACCCAAAACGGCCTTAAATAGAGAGTACTGTAAACAGGTAGCACGAGATAAATGTCATTAATAACCAAGATTTAGAGTTGAATGTAAAGATGTCTTGTTTGAGTACAAGCAAAGATGTGTCTGAACACTTGTGTTTCCATGTCTGTTTTGTGAGTTGCATGCTTCTAAATATACGTGCGTCAGCCATCATCATCATCAATTCCAAAACCAGCTCCTGTTTTCTGTAGGTGCAAAATTTACATCTCTTACATAACGCATTTCAAGATCGGTGTGATTCCAAATAAAGCATATCTCAAAGCAGTTTGGTTAGCTTGTGCCTGTACACTCTCACTGTAGTGCACTCGTACAATAGGACGACTGATCCGTCCCACCAAGTGCAAATGTAAGGTACTTTAAACTCTAAATACAGATGCAAGTCTCATCTTTACACATCACAAGTGCACCTACCTGCAACTGTATTTCAGGCCCTAAGAAAACAAATTCAGGGTGAATTTAGAAATCTATATTCCCAGCACTTATATAATTAATAACAGAAAAAAATAAATTAAATGAATTAGGAATGGAATAGATTTAGTTATATACCATATCATTATCTAGTAAAATATACATTTTAATATGATTTTATACAATAAGGTAGCATAAAAAGTGGGGGCCCCACACAACGTCTAATTGATAAAATAACCTCACAACAACCAGTAAAGATAAATAAATAAAAATTTATAAGACCTATATAGTCTTCCAAAACTACTAATGTAGAGGTCGGTAACGCAAATGAACTATTTAACTAACAATATATAATAAAAGTTTAGACAGACAAAAAAAGAAAATGATATTTTAATCCTTCTGATGTCCATATATGTGACGGATTGGTGAGCAGGTAAGTAGAATGTTATACCAAGCAACAACTGAAATTTAACATATGTGGGTAACCCAAAGCTTAGAGAATTGTCTTCAGTCCTTGGTATTGCAAAACAAATGATCTCTATACATTTCAGTCACTATTAAAAATTCTGCATTGTACTTTTCAGTTGCAAAAAATAAACTATTAGAAGAAATCTGAAATGCCTTCTGATGTCACTGGATACTAGTGAATTTACAGCCTATATTCTCATTAATTGATCCCACAGTATTTTGTCAGTTTAACCCTGGACCTGAATGTTTATGTTATTTTAGTTCATAGCTGATGTTTAAAATACGAGTCTAGATAATAATGTATGATTGTGTCTGCAATGTTATTTTTATTCAACAAACTTTACCTTTAAAAAATGCAAAACAACAATTCTCTGCAGTAGTCAATAAATCACCCAACTGGTACCCTAAAGTCTAACAGTGTATAATGAATATAACAAAAAAAAAGGTACAATAAACTAAATATTATTACAAGACGCAAGCATTGTAATATTTTTGTTACTGTTTACATGATTGTTATAAAATATTTTGTTCATTTTATTATTGGATACATGGAAATGCATGCTAAGAAAATATTTTTAATTTGCAGAAAATACTTAAAAAAGAAATCACTGGCATCCCCAAAGTTAGTGTCCATATAATTGTGTAAAAAGCTAATTACATCCCTGAACATGCATAACCTGATTGTAACAGATTTTGTCTTGGACTGATGCTCATTATTGACCTTCTCAAAAATAAAACTTTAAAAAAAAAAAAAAAAAAAAAAAAGCTAATTACAAAAGTTCCTTTCTATCTTCAGGTCATCTTTTCCAAACTACAATGACATCTCTTTTACAACTGTTAGAATGCCTGCTGAATCTTGCATCTGTATACAATGAGTGTTATTTCTGTTTTTAACACACTGGAACATGTATTTCTTATAATGCACACATTTTGCTAATGAACATTGAAATGCTGACATCACACCTCAAATTGGGGGTGTTGCCCATAGTAACCAATCAGATTCTAGCTAACATTTTCTAGACTGTACCAGATAAATGACAGCTAGATTCTGATTGGTTGCTACGGACAACACCTCCACTTTTTCTTTTTATAAAGGTGTGATAAATCTGTCACTACATTTCTTAACAGTAGATGCACAAGAGTGAAATGCTATACTCCATACAAATAAGTGTTATACTACTCTCTTGGGGGTATATTTACTAAACTGCGTGTTTGAAAAAGTGGAGATGTTGATTATAGCAACCAATCAGATTCTAGCTGTCATTTTGTAGAATGTACTAAATAAATGACAGCTAGAATCTGATTGGTTGCTATAGGCAACATCTCCACTTTTTTAAACCCGCAGTTTAGTAAATATACCCTTATTGTGACAACCATGGGAATTTCTGAAAGAACATCCGGGCCAGAGAGTATTTGTATGTAAGCAGAATAATTTGAATGCAGTTATATTAACAAATACAACTTGTTCAACCTGTTCCAATTACCTGTCATTAGTGATGTGAAAATGAAAATTACACTTAATTCAGGAAAATTAGACTTCTTAAAAGCGGTGCATTTTTTGTCATAAAACTCACCGCAACCGAGTTCCGGCACCTTTTTTCGACAGATTTTCCAAATTTAAAACTTACCTTTTGAACATTTGATGTGTGGTCCACGTGCACTTGAATCGCCCTCTTGAGCGTAGCAGGTTGGCGGCAAAATCATTAAAACGGTGCATGCAGGCTGCTGGTGCGTCGAATCCGATGCATGCGTACATCGTCCGCGCTGGTTGTGATGATGCTGCTCTACTTGTGGCGCTGCTCAGCTTGTGATTGGTCGTGTGGTTGCGCTCCGAGAGCTTACTGCGGGAGGCGACTGTTATGTTTCGTTATACAACTGACGTGTGTGGGTGTGTGTACAGTGATTGACTACATGATGTGAGTTCCGGAACCTTTTTTCTTACAAAAAAAAAAGCACTGCGTAAAAGCACTGAAAATATAATATAGTAACACTATAAATTAGTCCATTCTGTATTATTTAAATAGCACGTGGTTGAGGATTTATCCTTTTTTTTATTGAAGTAGGGCAAAAACAGGGATCCCGTTTGAAAAAAATAAACACATTTTCAGCTTAAGAAAAAGTAAGCTTTTAAAAGTAGTTTGTGATGTCAAATTGAAAGACTAGAAATAGCATCAAACCTACAATTGCTGGTTGAAAGAATTTTAACAGATGGTATTTCATGGAAATTTTCTACCATGGCCTAGAAAATAAGCAGCTTAGAGTTGACGTAGGACAAGAGACCGGAGGAAGTTTGGCTTATTTCTACTGGATGGCTCATGTGTTTGTGGCATATTATATTTTCGTCTGGTTACACATATTCTATGGCACAGTTATCATTATGTTGCTAAGAATAGGGCGTTTCTAGTGCACATAATTGTCTGAAAACGAAGCCTGCATTCTTCTCTCTCATATCCATTTCTCTCAAATTTTTCCCCCTTTGCAGTTAATGGAAAATCCAGCTTCTGTGTATAAACTAATGATTATTATCAAAAAAGAAAAATAGGTCAACACTTTTTCAGTAATGGGGCCGCTTACTTACTGCATGAGGAGATGTCCGCATAGTGTTTGTTAATTAAAAGTGATATTTTCCAAATGACTGCAGGAATATTTGAATATATTGTTATTATTTTTCTACTGTTTTTAAATATTTAGGGCTTGATTCATTAGTGATCTTATCTGCCGTTTTTTGCTTATCTTAAGCAAATCCACTCCGTGCATGATCAGAAAAGGGAGATAAGAAGCAAAAGCCACTGCGTAAGTGAAGAATTTCTTAAGTTAAGATGAAAATCCATCTCAACTTCACTCTTATCTCCCTTCTTAAAAATAAGCATCTTAACTTTTGCACAAGATAAGATCACTAATAAATCAGGCCCTTAAACTTTCAAGCTCCTTTGCTTAATTAGCAAGTGTTAAATGTTTTTGAGGCCTTCAAGACATTGAAGACTCCTGGATAAGGATTTATAGCTGTTACGGCCTTGGGGGAAACTTTAGTCACTATCTGTATTAACAATGGAGCGGACACTAGCCTTTCTCTTATCTATGTGGGACCTCCATAACCATGAAGACTACCACAACTACATCTCTTCCCAACAGTGATATTTTCTCTGAACATATGGCCACGCTGGGCAGTTGCCCAGGGGCCCCACAGGCTTGTCAACCTTTCAGTATTTTATTCTGGGAAATTTATTCAGAACTTTCAAACCCTCTTAATTAAAATGTTTAGGTTGACTAACCTCCTCGTTATCAGCCGTTATCTGTACCATCTTGCCACTGCAAATACATATCTTGAAATTGAAGAACACAACATACTCGTACTAATTGTAAATAAGCAAGACAAAATCAACATCATTTTTTGAAGCAGTTTTTGAATCATTTCTCTGCAAATAAACTTTGCAAATGTTTGTGTTGAACACTTCATTAATACTAAATAATTCACAGTAATTTTGTACTGTTCCATCTCCATCTGTTTGATTTACCAACATAGTACCGTTTTTATATTGAATTTCTTGTTATTCAATTCAAGGCTCATGTTATATTGTCCAAACGTTTGTGTGTGTAATCTCTGCTGTAAGCATGTTTTAACCCTGATTTTATTGGAAGTACCCATAAATATAAGCTTAATTTTATCAATAATGTACGTTTTTATTCCTGTGAGTGGTTGCGTAGGTAGGGCCCCAGTGCACTGCTTTGCCCGGGGGCCTATAATGCTGTTCAGACAGCCCTGCATATGCAACCGGTGTTCAAACAAATTTAGTCTTTTGAGCACCAGTTTCCCCCATTACCACTCTCTAGGAGAACTTCAATGTTCCCCCAGGGAAAAGAGAAACTTGGAAATTTCCTATGCTGAATCTAGCAGTATTAGTACCTAGAGATCAGACACTTTATCCACTTTCATTCTCCCCTTAAGTCTTCTCCATATCTCTGAAGCCTTGTAGATCCCTCAACTTTCCTCCCCTACCCATCTACGTAGAGGTTTGATTTCTCGAATTTATAATTTGATACTTGATTGCTCTGCAGAATCTCAAAGAGCCCATGAGTGGGAATTTGAAGAAAGATCTACGTCCCCCTCAATAGAGGAGGTGACGGAGGGAATTGCCTGATGTCCAATCTCTACATTGACCAAAGAAGCAGCCAACAAGCTGCATTATAGATAGTACATATACCAGACAAACTCACCAGAATATGTAAGATCCACAACTCAGGACGCAGGAGAAGCTGTGGCCCCAAGCAAACCTTCTACCATATCTGGTGGTCCTGTCCAAAGATCGCCCTCTTGAAGGATAATTTACATAATATTCTCAATTCAATGTTGGAGTCCCCAATCCCCAAAATTTATCTAAATATTCAAAACTGAAAAGTGGAAACAGATCATACCCCCCTCTATCTCCTTACTCAAGAATCGCCTTTGGTGCATCGCAAGCTTGGAGTGAATCACCCACAACCTTCACGAAAAAGTGGGAGCTTTTGCTGGTCCCCTTGTTTTTCAGGGAGAGGCGCAGCAACCCAATTGTTTTAATAAGTTTACTATTTCTTACCTTACTAGCAACTCCCTGTACTCATCCCAACCTGCCATTAGTAGCCCCCAGAATTAACCAGTATTCCACCTGTAGTCCATTCCCTCTCTTCTGCTCCCCCACCCATTTTCTACCTATACCCAACTTTATCAACACAATATATTGTATTATTGAAAATGTTGCTGTGAATCTTCTGAAATTGTTGTATCTTTTTTTGGATGTTTTGTACCATTTGTTTCCCGATCAAAAGAAAAAAATTATAAAAAGAAAATTCTATGCTTTATTTACACTTTCTGCATATACTTATATGTTGTAAGAAAATCCCACAATGCATTGCTTTCTGTTATAGCCGGCATTAACTTTTTCAGCAATTTGTGCTACAGTATCTCTTCTGTGGCATTGGACCAGACACCTTCGCTCCCCACACGCATCAATGAGCCTTGGGCGCCCATGACGTTGTCACTGGTTAACCGGTTGTCCTTCTTTGGACCACTTTTGGTAGATACTACCCACTGTATCCCCACAAGACCTGGTATTTTGGAGATGCTCTGACCCAGTCCTCTAGCCATCACAATTTGGCCCTTGTCAAAGTCACTCAGATCCTTACACTTGCCCATTTTTCCTGCTTCCAACACATCAAATTCAAGAACTGACTGTTCACTTGCTGCCTAATATATCCCACCCCTTCATAGATGCCATTGTAACGAGGTAATCAGTGTTATTCACTACAGTTGTTCTAATGTGGCTGATCGGTGTGTATATTACAGCTTAAGATAATTTAGCAGATTTAGGGCTAGATTTACTAAACTGTGGGTTTGAAAAAGTGGAGATGTTGCCTATAGCAACCAATCAGATTCTAGCTGTCATTTATTTAGTGCACTCGACAAAATGACAGCTAGAATCTGATTGGTTGCTATAGGCAACATCTCCACTTTTTTAAACCCGCAGTTTAGTAAATATACCCCTTAGTCTTTGTGCCCTTCTGGTCTCAGCATGACCATATACACACTCACACTTTCTATAGATCCACTACTCTCCAGTACTCTCACTTCACTCCCTGGCAGCGCTGTGCAGGAGCCTACCCACAGTACACAGATCATCTGTCCTCTGTCTCTCACCTCTGATCAGCTATACAAGGTCACAGTTATCCCAATGTTTATACTTGAACTTAACTGGAACACAGCTGACTCTTCTACCATTCTCTGGGGTTTCAGGTCAGGTTTGGCAATCACTAAAGCTGGGTACACACTACACTGTTTTCATCCAATAATCGGCTCAAACAGCCGACATACGACCGCTCGTTTAAAAGTCGGGTCAGTGCAGGGGCAGATCCAGACTTTTGCTATACCCCGGGCGATTTTAAGGGGGGGGGGGATTTAGGCCCCGCCCCCTTTCTAAGGCTGCCGGCGGCTGCACAGTATGTGTAGTTCCGCTCGGCAGTGACAGTGTGCTGCCCCGCTGCTCTGATTGTGTTTAAAACACAATCAGAGCAGCCGGGCAGTACACTGTCACTGCTGAACGGACCTGCACAGTGTGCAGCCGCCGGCAGCAAGCCCCTGCTAGGGGGGGCGATGGCCCCTGGGTCAGTGTGTGCAGTGACACGATGGTCGAAAGTCTGCCCAAATGGACGATCATCGCCTCATTTGGTTGGTCGTACCGTTTAATATTTTCGGTCCAATCTCGTTTCCGCTGTGCAGTGTGTATAAACTTCCCACCGATCCACAACAGTGAGTACGAAATTACAGTCATTGCTCACGACAACATGGCTGTAAAAAGTCGCTAAAGGGACGTCCGCTCTTCCCTTTATCGTCCTAAACAAGGCTAGTGTGTATGCAGTCCATGGACCAAGCGATCGGATCATCGATCACATGTAAAATCGCTCGGCATAAAAAGTTGGTCGAAATTTCTGTAGTGTGTACCCAGCTTTACATTAGTCCTCCATATCTCTACTGGGATCTCTCAGCTCATTGCAGTTGCTCCTCATACGAATATTTCAAGTTTCTCTCCACACTTCCCTACCAAGCTCATCCCATCACTCAACCCCTTCCCTTAAAGTTCACCCACTGACCTCCTCTCTCTCCCCACTACTTTCAGCCATACATCTCGCAACATGTCCCACTTCAGCACCTAGCCTAGGGGGCCCCCCCTAGTAGGGGCTTCACACTAAAATATACATTTTCAGAGCAGCTTAGGATGAGTCATTACATTAACTTAAATAGCAATCTACAAGTGATTTAATGTAACAGATAAGTAATTAAAAATACAATTACAATTTAAATGCCCTGCCATTGCCGATTATATACACACACATAATATATATATATATATATATATATATATATATATATATATTATTAACATAGCGTGACCATATTACACTGTTTATATAGATAGATAAATATAGATATAGATCTATATATATATATATATAGATCTATATATATATATATAGATAAATATATATATATATATATATATATATATATATATATATATATATATATATATATATAGATATAGATATTATTAACATAGCGTGACCATATTACACTGTGCTGTATATAAAGATAGATAAATATAGATAGATAAAATAGATAGATAAATATATATAGATAATTATAGATAGATAATAAATATTATATATATATATTTTAGAGAGGTAAGAATGCTTATTTTTTTGTTTCACTGCCCCATTTCAGGGGAAATAAATTCTATCTAACATAAAGGGTATGAGTTTCTACTAAAAGAAAAATCCTGAAAGTGCCTAAATAATAGGATCTCAGTAAGTAATTGCAGACATCCCTCCCTGTCTGTTTTTATTACATCAGAATCATACAAAGAGAAGTTCAAAGACATTTGTAGGAGGCAGTTGTTACAGCAGAACAAACATGGAGTTGATTGCAGAGGGGTAGAATGACATTCCGAATAAAGGGAAAATATGTTTTTCAGGATAAGCAATGTCTGGGAACGTTCAACATGTGACCTGGGGAACCCACGTGTGCAGTGACCTCTGCTGGGTATTTAAGGGAACTGGAGTACTGAAGAAGATATATTGTGAATGATATCACACTGCCGTGTACTTTATAACCAAGCCAGGTTATAATTATCCTTTACTCATAGAGCGCTATAGATAGAAGCCAGGTTATAATTATCCTTTACTCATAGAGCGCTATAGATAGAAGCCTGGTTATACCTGGCAGGCGGAGCACAAAGCAATAGGTGGAGAAGACACTATCTCGCTTCACCTTGGTTACGCCCCCTTTGTGGAGTGGCCACACCCCCAGTCCCACTGCCGGGGATCTGCTTGGGCAGATAGACTTTCCCCACCAGAATAAACCTTGTTTAACCATCTCCTGACCATATTGGTAACTATAGGCAAACCGAGGGGGTTACTAGTGCCTGGAAACCCCCCCCCTCTAAGCCTGGGGCACTGTATAATTGAGGTGGCTGGACCCTGGCTCTTGCTTCACACGGCTCTGTTTGAAATGGGAGAGCTGCGTGCACCCAGCATTGCCCATGTATATTATAGCCACGCCCAGCAAGCATGCTGGTCACGCCCACTGGCGGCGTGGTGTGGAAACCCCCCTCTACAAATCCTACATTTGCCCCTGGTAACACAGGTTAACATTTCAGTAATCCATGTGCCAACGGGCGATCGAGGCAAGTATCACAATTGCTTTAAGGTTCTTGTCGTGTTAAAAGGTATTTCAACCATTGTCAGAATTTCTACATTATGTAAACAAAAAATCTGGACGTAGGTATACGCATGTTTTATGCCAATGTGCAGCAGGAAAAAGCGTGCATTAAGTGTTAAAACCGGGCCTTGTATCCACGCCTAAGTGAGCCCTATAATGTGCAGAAATACAGATCTACAAGTCGTGGATTTAGCGCCAACATGAACAGAGAATAGCGGAACTCTATGTACTTACATTACGTTACTAGATTATCAGAAGAACGGAAGATGAAAACTTTCTTTCTAACCATAGGGGTCCTGATAATTCCGGGGCTCAGCCAGGTCAGAAGTCTCCTCTGGTTAGCAAATATTTAACTATTTTTATACCCATGGCTCCTCTGTAACAAATCCCCCTCTAAAATAAAGGTTTATGGGTCAAATTAACAAGAACCTTGGTTTTATTGCAAAACAAACAATCTCTTTAAAAACAACCCACTTGCAGTGAATTTTAAATTTGCAATTCCTATTTAAAAGACCGACAAAAAAAGTTTTATTTTTACATCATGACCTCTTTAAGGATTTGATAACCTTTATCTGTTTTCATGACCTTTATTAAATCACCATAAAACATAAAAGTTTCAATTTCCACAAACTTTTAAACCTATAATTGACAAAGGAAAAAAAATTGCTGGCGAATATTAAACGCTTGCTCATATTTTAACAACATTTTATAGAAAAATACGATTATTATATTTAGGAAATATTGGGAACGTGCCAGCACATCCTTTGTGCGGTTTTTGCTACATAGCTGGAATCTCTGGCAGAGCGTGGGTTAAATAATGACAACTTGGGTGGGCTCCAAAAAAAAAAAAAAAAGAACTTAATGCACAGAGAAAATAAACATCTGTTAAAACCTTATAACGCAGTCCAGAAACCTGTTCTCTGATGCCAGTTTAACATTGTACTGGTTCCCCATTAATTGCAATGTCAATCATGCCAAGGTACTCCCACACACTTCAAAATGAAATGTTATACAGGTAATATATAGGAATGGTGTACATTAATTTCATAATAGTACACAAAAGTTAGGTTTGTCAGGAAATCAGATTTGATTTCTAGTTTTTTCCGTTACGATATTATCACTCAAACCAATTATAGTAATATATTTGTGCAGTGAATATAATTCTTACTATTCCTGTACCATGATTGTCAAATTCCAGTAATTTTCATGGAGGGGTCCCTATGAGTGTCCTTATTTTCCAGTATTGACAGTGATCACAGTACAATTCCTATTACTCTGTATATAACAAAATAATATGTACTTATCACTGTATGTTAAGTCTCTGAGCTTTATATTATATATAAAAATCATTGGTCTGTTGGTTTGTCGGTCAGGTTATGCATTCGGACGCCCCTGCACCGATTAGGAGGAAACCAATGCGAGGTGGTTCAGTTGGATGCTGCCCAGGATTTTAGGGGGGCTAAAGACACAGTCGGACCTCCCCTTGCTCTACATTGGGCGGAACATTGACCCAGGAAGCCTGTTCTGAGCCTTCCATTGGATGAAAACTTCCCAGAGGGGTAGCAATTAGTCTGAGATGCGTAATAGAGTTGTTGGGGTCCCGGTCGGACCTCCCGTTGGTGTAAGCTGGGCAGAACTTTGACCTGGGGAGCCTGTTCTGGACCTTCCACTGGATGGATTTGAATGACATCTTAGCTGCTAATTATTTTTAAAATGTTGACAGTTCTATCCAATTCATTAATAACTTGCAGACTTAAACCCGGGCAATATGTTAATATATATTAATATATATATTAAGGATAAATATTTTAAAATAAAAAAGTTATGAAGACGGTTGTAGTGTACAGAGATCTGCCTAGGTGGCGCCAAATGGGATATTTTTCCAGGTGTCCCTTGGAACTATACATGAGCTCCACCATCAGACAACTTTGTCTTATAGATTATTTTTCTCCCCACTAGCCTTTAGATAGACACATACGTTGAGATCCTACTGCTTGGCCCGAGACCCCAGTTGTAAGATCACTTCTATTCAGCCATACACAGACGTGGCAATATTGGATGAGATGCAGCATTTCAGTGCTTGGGCCAAGTTGTTAGATCACTTCAGGCGTCCATGGACGTGTTCGTGCTGTTGGAAAATTAAAACTTAAGCTTATCTGCTGTCATATCCAAAAGCAACACTAACTAAAGCAACTCTTGGAAGCTCAAATTGACTGAAGGTGGATCTTGCCCTTTAAACATTGCCCACTCCATCCTGGTTTCCAAGCTGCTTGTTGATGGATTTCACCTGTGCGCAATCAGTGACAATAAAAATAAAAGTAAACATAGCAGGGTAATGGTTAAAATTAGCTGCTACGCGGAGCGCTGTGTTATTGCACATTCAATAATGGAGATATCGATTCCAGATGTGTTCTGCTTGGGGAGCCTTGTTTGTACTATGAGTTGGAGAGATGGAGAGTTAGATGCATTCCAGTGATTTGCTGGTACAGCATTTAAAGAGTTAATCTGTCATTTGAACCTCCCTAATAGATACAAGGTGCCGAGGGAGGGGGGAAGGGAATCCATGCATTGTTTTCAGACACCCCCATCCCTTTGTGTGTTTAGAAAATGACTAGGTCACTGGCAGGCAATCACACAGATGTATTGTGTTATTGCTTCGTTCATTGAAACAGAGCTGCGGAAAACAGTCAAAATGACAACTTTATTCTCATAGGTAACACTGCAAAGACATTTCTTGAGAATTTGTTTCCTGGTGAACTTCTGCAACATTATTCTGCATAATGAATTGTATTGTTCCATAACCAGCTCACTCCAGGGGAATGGAGTAAGCTTAACATTTTTCCAGTGCAAACAGACCTTAACCTCAATGGAAACATTATTAATCGTTATAGGATAGATGATGGATTGGTCTGCCAATACTTGCTTTTTTTTTTATTGTAAATGGAAATGTTTGACACATATTACCCACAACATGAGATTTATCCAATGGAAACAGAGAAAGAGGTCACAACACATCTCCTCTGTCTTTTCTATATCATCCAAAGGTCAACTGTCCCTCATTTTAAAGGACAATCCCAATTTTTCTTTTTTTAGCTTAATCTCTGGAAATTTTGTTCCCAGAAAACATTCTTGTCCATCACATCATCTTTGGTCTATATACCTAATGCAATTTAGAAGTTAGCTTTAAATATTTTCCTTCAATAAAGCTTAAAGTTGAATTTTTCAGGTATGAACCATGAAGATACAATAGATTGTTTAGTGTCAATCTAATATTGCACTGCAGCTGTTAAAAAAGCTAATTATTACCTTTCCTCTCCATTGCAGAGAGATGACCCCCTTTCCACAGTGACCTAATGGGAGATGGGGTTTGTCAAAAAGTGGAGACTGCAGTCATTTGAGCTGCTGTGACAGTTGTCTGACTCCACCAATCCACCCACTAATGTGTGTACATCGACTCATGGGAGGGGCAAGTGGGACTAGAACACATAAGACGACTCTCTGCTAACTCCGCACAACCACAAAAATGTTTTTTAGATTAAGATATCAGTTCTTTGTAGTCCTCAGAGCAGTATAGAGTCTTCTGTGAGTTGTGATGCTCCATTTCCTCTGGGTATCCTGCGAGCTGTTGATTATTCCCTTCTGTAGAGGTGTCTCCGTTTGGTTATTATTGGTACGTGGTTACTTTCTCTAGCTCTTTGACCCCTGGCTCATTTGACCATCCACAACAGCTCTCTAACCTCAAGTCTTGTCCTATCACCTTCTCTAGTTTTGGCTCTCATCCTTGGCCTAACAATCTGCTCTACATTAACACTTGGTTACTCTAATATTTACATAGAGTTCAGAATCTCCCTGTTGTCCTCTCCTCTCTCTCTGGATGGTTTTAATCGAAGAGACCCATCAGAAACCAAATCTCAATATTCATAAGAAGTAGTATCCAAACCTAAAAGGTTTGAGTCCTGTTGAAAGACCCACCAGAGAGAAGAAGGTCTCCCATTAACTGCCATACATACAATTTAATAAACTCAGGTTAAAATATAGGAGGTTATAAACAAAAGGTTCTCTTAACTAAGTTTAAACAGTTTCTCCAACAAAAATGTATTTGCCTTAGGGCTACTAAAGATGGCAAGTCACTTCAGACAGGTTCTCTGTCAACCAGAGGACAATCAAAGGCTAATGATGGTCATACACACTGCAAGATTCAAGCCAATAGTGGTCAACGGTCCTAATATCATGGCATGAGTGACCTGGAAACAATCCCAACGACATATTCGGAGATGGATTATAGAAAGCTCTTTGGACCTCTGTGTGGTCAGCTTCCAACCAGCCCCAATAATGCTGGAAGTTATGTGTCCGTGGCCAAACTGGATATTAAATCTTTCACTAGGGTCTGCCTGTGTTAACTAGAGTCTACTCCAATCAGTCTTGGAGTAGACTCTAGTTAGTAAAAGACCAGTATTAGAAGTAACAGCTCCTGTTTAAGACTAAAGTAATGGGCCTTCCGCCTATCCCCCTGGATAAGTGCCGAGGTCTCACCCAGTTCCTGGAACCTTACTCTTTGTGCAACAGCTGCGGTTGTTATGTGAGAACCAGCATAGCAACCTGCAGTTCGACTTCTCATTTGACGGAACTTCCACACGGAATGTTGCTTGAAAATAGAGTTTAATGTTCCAATACTTTATGTTGGTGCTAATTTAAAGTCCATAGCTTATTTCAAGCTGTGGGTTTGCATAATCTACATATTGTTCCCAGCACATACTACTTTCGATTGTACAGTATACTCTATAGGTTCCGTGTGATGATGATATTTTTTAAAACACTGTTAGGAAATTGTCAGAATAGTTATCTCTTGTGAGTAGCATATATTACCATGCCAATGGACCTATATGGGTGGAAGTTTTTATCATTATGCTCATTTGGCATTCGTATTTATAACGTGCTCTTGGATACATTCCCCTGGCAATTAACATTCTGCATTGTGTGTGTAATTATGATGTTATAGATCACTGAACTTTCATTAATTTTTCTAAATTTTTCTTATAAAGTGGGGTTGATTGACCAGTTATTGGTTTTAATACCTGTATTACCTCACATCTTTTAAATGTGCTTTTATGTTATTTTGTATAAATCAATAAAATAATATATGCCTCAATTCTTTGTTCTTGGGAGTGTCTTTGGGGAGATTCTTAAAGTATTCCATTTATTGTCAAATATATATATTTTTTGACTGCAGGATTCATATAAAAATGCTTCAGAGAACAGAAGTGGGTAGCCTAATAGAATAGACTGTTTTTGTGTAATTTGGGGTGTGGTTGTGCTATTCAGGAGCATTGGTGGATGGACAACATTTGATAGGTCTCATTCCACTATAAAAACTTTTACATTTGGAGATCCATCATTAAAAGAAAATTACTACAAATCTTAATATTGGACTGTTGCTGAAGTGGTAGAACTACGCTTCTGACACACCCAAAATGGCAGCTCCCATCAAACCTTATATGAAGACAACTGCAGAGAAGAGGATGCTCTGTGCAAACAAACCTGATAAACATCTTAAACATAACAAAAAGATCAATCCTTGAAATTACAAATAAGAGACAGTGGAAGCCAGCTCCAGAAAAACATCATTTATACATGTATGTACATATACAAAGAACGCAAGTTCTAAACTTAAGGATTAGCAATGAAAACTCCATTTTAAACTTTTTTTTTTTTAAACAGGGTTGTTCCGCAACAACAGGGTTAATACAAAAACAAGCAATAAAATATACATTTTTTAAAACTCTTTATATTTTTTTTTTTCTTTAAAAATCCTCATTAAACATGCTTTAACATGAAAATGCCCGATTCAGAAAACAGGCAAAAACTGTAGCTAGGTTACCATCGATGCCCCCGTTACATTAACCAAACTGTTCAGCACTTAAATTTTATGTGACCAAAATTGCCCTGTCTTGGTTATGAAAAATAACTGCGTAGATTTGCAATGGAGGTAGCAGCCTCGTCTAGGATTGTTCATCAAGCCTTACCGAAATATTAGAAAAAAGTGTTAGGACTTTATGCAATGACAGGTCCAAAAATGAAAAAAAGAAAAATAATTAAAACTGTAGTGTAACAGCCCCTTAATAAGAACACAGTGTCTGGGTTGCCCACCATTTGTGAGATACTCCCCCTCTGCACAAGTTTGAAATGCAAGCAAACCAACAATCAATTTATGTCAAAAACGCTCATGTCAGTACTCTCGACACAAGAAAGCACGTTAAATAACTTTAATTACAAACATCTTCTGCTTCCTTCTTTAGGAGAACTGACCGTTAACAGGCATTAGCAGGTATCACACAAATGGTATGGACAGGGGACACGGTGGTTTGGCTGGGTGAGGAGAGGGAGAGTTCATGATAGAATTTTACATATACGGTAGAGTATCATCACCATATTATCAAGGAACCAATTCCCTTTGTCAGGTCATGAAGCCGGGAGTTCCATTAACCAACCGGCACTAAGGGCAACGCAGTCATTTGTTCCGATTTTGTCAGCCATTGAGTTTTTTGGTTTTTTTCTTACAGTGGCTGTTGTAGCCAGAATGTCCAGGATGGGTGGAAGATCAATGACAACAGTCCCAGTCAATATTTCCAAAATTTAGTGACAGTCCTGTCACCAAAACCCAAATCTCACAAAGAACCGATTACAAATTATACTCTCGGGGTTATTCAATAACACCAACCAATCAGATGCTTTTAGATTTCTGGAAGAGGCTAGGAAACAGACATCAGATTGGGTGCCCTTGGACATGTGTGCACACTGGAGAGTTTTATTAAATAAGCTCTAAAATGCTAGTTACTATACTACCATGGTGAATAAAGAGTAGGCTTTTGTTTTAAATTAGCATTGGAATCTTTTACTACTGAAGTATAATAAAAAAACAAAAAGAGGTTATGCAGTGTAAACAGTTATGTGTTCGATTCGCAGGATGCATTTACTAAAACTTTGAAAAAGAAAAAGTGGGTGTTGCCTATAGCAACCGATGATAGCTAGAATCGGATTGGTTGCACTATTGAACAATATTTGCAAATAACCTCAGCATGTAATAAAATAAGCTTAGAATATTGCAAAAAAAAAACAAACAGTTATTTTGGAGTGAAAATAAATTATTATTTTTTTTTTACTTAAGTTACTGGCATATGACAAACTGATTTATCTAGTATAAGGTTTACAAGTTACTATAAAAGTGTGCGCTAAGAAAAAATAAATGGCTCGCACCACACTTTTTAATGAACCAATGCGTGGGGCAGAACCTAGCTCAAGGTATATTATATCCATTTTGCAATATACATTTTCCTTGAATACTTTACAGCTGAAGATACACCCTGAACAGGTTTAAACAAATGTTAGTGAATTCCACTGGCAAGTTACCAGGCAATCGATATCTCCAATTTCTCTGCTGAGTACATACTTCTGGTATTTATAAAGCCCCCTGGTGGCTTCCCTAGTACTGCCCAGGTACTAGCCATTGAAAACATTTAAGATATACCAGTTAACTACATGCAGCTGAGGCAGCCATTTTGTGAGCTGAACTCAGCCAATCAGGTCACTGATGTCACCGTTTCCATGCTACATTCTGAAAAGTGGGTTCAGCACAGGAAAATGTCTGACTCCAGTACATGTAGTGTCCACTAACTTAGAATGTGTATTTTCAAATAATGTTGCTTCCTGACAGCTCTAGACAAGAGGCTTAGGGGTAGATTTACTAAAGGTAAAGTGGAGGTGTGGCCCAACAGCAGCCAATCAGAATCTAGTTATCATTTATCTTGTACATTCTAGAACACAGATAGCTAGAATCTGATTGGTTGCTATGGGCAACACCTTCACTTTTCCTTTTTGGAAGCTTTAGTAAATCTGCCCTTTGGGTATGTAATCACAGCATTGAAAAACACCTTTGAAAGTCAAAGTTAAAACCTTGTACTTGTGTTTTTGCTTTTAACAGAGCATTCAAAGAGTGTTCTCAAAGCCCCCCTGCAGCATAATGTACAATGTAAAGAATGTGCGCTTTCGTAGACCTTCATTATATTGTACCAATGTGAACATTCATGAAAGCTGCAGACAACATTAATATTGAAGCTTGGATGGTGTGTGTGTGTAGGTCCAATAGTCTCCAATAGTTTTTACACTATCAGCGTTATGATGAGTTTAATAGGCTTTAAGAACACACGCTGAACCCTTGATTTTAATGGCAGTGTGTACAAGACCTAAGCGTGAATATAGACAGGTTACGGTTTTACGTCATTTGCCATATAAAATGGTGCTTGATGTGGCCGTTTTTCTACTCTACACCGGGACTACCTCTAATCTGGTCAGGAATATATCAGGCACCGAACGTTGTACAACTTAAATAATCAGTAGCAGAAGAAGCAATATCTAAAGACGCTACTGTAGTGACAACAACGCCTTGAACTGGTCTCAGCCTTTCAGAAGACTGGAGCACAGGAAAAAGTTGCTGTAATCATACAGACATTGGAATTCATTATCTAAACTGAACCTGACCTGTTGATCTTGGTACAGCAGCATTCTTCCATGCGCCAGTTTTCGCACATATTCCTAGTGTCTTTAGTAACCTTAATGAGCGAATCAGGGTAGTTAAATTTATCACAGGTAAAACTGCAAAGAGCGGAGCGAAATGGGAATGAACATAGGCCTTCCGTTAAACTGGGAAAAATGAGTTAAGTTGAATTTGACTGGACAGCTTTAAAGTAAACATCGGGGCCTATTTACTAACATGGTGCACAGAGCAGTTTATGTACTGTAACCCATAGCAACCAGCCATAAACCGGCTTTTAGCAGTCAAGTGTAGTCATGTTAACAACTAAAAGACACACCTATACAACACTTATATTGTACATGGGAACAGCAGGAACCAGCGCAGTTTCTGTCTGTCCAGAGCAATGTTTCAAAACCTTTGTCAAAAGTCTTTAAATGAAGAGCGCTAGACGGATAATCCTAACTGGCAGGGCATGCTGGGAAATGTAGTTCGGCTACAGCTGAAGAGCTGCATGTTGTCTTTCCCTTAATAATTGCTAATCTTAATTGGTAAATACTAATTTACCTACAGCAAATATTCATAGCCAGAAGAAGCCAATACAAACCGGAGAAACATGGACGACCGTATATTTTTTTTTAAACAAGAAAGGACGTTTATAGATTGGAAATATAATGTGCTCTCTGACCATCAATCGTGGCCTACGCCATCATTAGACAAAAGGATATCGCCTAGAGAGCCAACATTTCTAGTGCGCATAATTCACTGAGGGATGACATCTCGTCACACGTTTAGTGTTTCATTTTCCCTGTGGATTTAAATTATACACACGTTCATTTGTCATTGGCTGAAAAATCAGAAAGAAGGGGTGTGTCTAATTATTTAAATTAATTTGACCACTTCCTACCCTGAGCTGTGATGCGGTCAGTATACCATAGATTGTAAGCTTGCGAGCGGGGCCCTCTTACCTCTCTGTATGTACCTATTACCCAGTATTGTTTTATTAATGTTTACTCCCAATTGTAAAGCGCTACGAAATCTGCTGGCGCTATATAAATAAATGTCGATGATGATGATACCAAAATTACGCAAGGTCTGGGGGAGATTTTATTATAATCATCATTGGCAAGCTCTACTAAAGGAATGTTTTAATGCAGCCAGTGGTATTTTGGTAATACACATTTCTGCTAAACTAAGTAGGTGTGTCAATATCAGGGCTGTACCTGCCCCCTCGCCCCTGCCCTCTCGGCACCACTGGTCAATACGTAAATGCATTCATAGGACTTTATGTCTTCTCACCGGTGGGAGATACAATTAGCTGCGTTCCTGGTGTTCGTGCAACATTTCCACTCATATAATATGCTTGGCGTACGAACCTTGCACATACATTTGTAAATTTGCCTCTCAGCCTACTGCCAATTTATATTCTAGGTGTCACTTGCCTTCAAAATATGACCAATAGCCCCAAAAACTGACGCATTCATCAAACTGATTTTTAGGGTTTTGAAAATAAAACGGCAGCCGCAAAGTTTGCTAAAAGCCTTTCAAATTTGTTTGTCAAATGCTTGTAAATAAAGTTTATTGATGTTCATAAATGTTCATTGACATCAATAGATTATATTTAATTAATCAATTAAGGACACAATAGAGATCTACATTGATGAGATAAAGGTTTGCCACAATTCTGATTAAACGGGAGTAAAAAGTTTATAACCAGTTCTCGTTCCTTAGTGTATATTTTCCTCGTAAGGGAGTAAAGCTCTATATATTTTTAGACATTGCAAGTATCGGTCACTGCCCTTTAGAAACGAGTCATCATCTATGTCAGGGGTCTACAACGCTAATCTGGCTGGTTTGTATTAGCACCAGACGGTATTATTTGTCCACAGCAGACTTTTGTGAATGGCGTTAGAGGACCCAGGGGACGGTATAGGTTGATCACATTGACCCACAGCTAAATACATTCACAGAAGCCAATTCCTCACCCAGCACATGTACCCGTGTTGGGTTTTCTTGTTAATACTGGTTGGCCTAGCGGATGTGTCACTATAAAACATGTGTCAAAAATTCCCAAGAGATACATAGAACTATTTGCATTTTACACCACTAAATACACAAAAAAAAAAGTCATTAAAACTGTAGAAATACCCAGAAGGCCTTGCAAGGAGTGTTGGGGGGCGCGTTTCCTTGTGGAATGTTGTCATCCCTTTATTTCTCTGCACGTAAAACGCGTGGCCACCACCGCGCCACGTTTTGGAAAATAAAAAGCTGAGCGTCTGCTCGCAGTCTGGAAGAACAAGTAAGACTTTCACCAACGTCGATCCAGAGCAGACTCAGCTGTTCCCAAGCGGCTTCCGAGGTCTACCAAAAAGGAGACCCTTCTGCCTGGTGGTTCTCTGCCACAGAAATCCCGCGGAGTCCTTGAACCAGCTTGGAGTCATGCTGACGTTTTACGCCCTTCACTTCCTTCCCATGAACAAAAAGAGAGAGAGAGAGTCTTCGCTGGAAGCCAAGTAACACAGCAGCGAGAGTCTTCACCTTGATACAGAAGAAAATTAAAAACACTCCCCTACATATAATGTGCAGGCAACATTTTACAAAATTAGAACGAGAAGGACGCCCTTGGACTATCTGTAAGCGTTTCCGTCCTTTCAGGAGGCTTCTGCTTCTCTCGCCATCATACATACGCACTCACATACACAAGCAAAAAAGAAAGGCCCGCTTTTCCCCCCTCTTTCAGTACCCTCTCTTCCCACACCCCCCTCCCCCCCGTGGTTTCATAGGAAAGGCCTGTTCTTTGCTTGAAGGTCCGACCTCCACAGCCAGCCGGCCCCGGATGACCACACAGAGTGGCTACCGCCATTACTTCCAGTGACACCGCATCCCAGATTCACGTCGGACAGCCTTAGACCCGGTTTGATTGAGGACAGTGGTGGGAGCCGTAAGCCAGAGAGTTGTTGTCGGGAGACTTCTGGGAACAGCGGTCTTGACAATTCTCGGAATGGGCACCTACAATGCAACGAGACACGGTTACGGTTATTACATGGTGGAGATATACGTTAGGCACATGAAAATGTGGAGGTCTCGTTCTTATTCCTTTAAAGCCCATGTATGCTTCAAACACCTTAGATAAGCCTATTAAACTTACGATACTTTAGATACTCTACAGGTTTTCATACATTGGTATTTGTTATCAGTACGATTTGTGATCAGTATAAGTCGTCTTAACTAGATGGTATTCACATGTCCTTGCCATAAAATACAACTGACTGAGCAACCAAATTGATTCTTAAATGGCCGGTTTGGCCAACTACTTATCCAGAACAGTTTGGCAGTGGTACCAACACCTGCATACAGTGGTTCCAGTCTTGTGAGATCTCATCAGTGCAAGATACGGGGCAATCATGGTGTGGGATTTGTAGCTAACCTATACAGAACAACCACTGTACTAAAAGCAACAAAAAAAGCACTCTACAGTAATTAAAAGTACATTAAAAGCCCTTCAACCCCCGGAACTTCTTAAGTGTGGATTAAATCCATTCATTATTGGGTTTTCACAGGAAATGCCATCTTATAGCAGGGGCATGTGAATACCTTATGATTTAAGAAAGCTTTTAGTGCTAATTATTTACAGAGGGCTTTTGGGATTGCTTTAGCCCAAACAATCCAAACATTAATGGTTGTTCTTAAAGGTTCCTGAAAGAAAATAATTTGGAACACAGCCCATTACAAGACAAAGAGTATACAGATTTACTGCACTCTCCAATTCAAAAAGAACCGCAATCTGTTTTTCTTCATCATCCACTTGAACAGTAGGTCATACGATTGCTCGCTTTCAAACTACAGAGCTAAACCATACATACAAAATATAAGAAATATAATTCCCTGTTAAAGCAGCAATCCCACACAGAAGTTATTTTTCTTTAAATAGCATTAAAAATGCATCTTGGTTATCCACCTACAAATCATAATATACTTTTCACTGGTTGGCAAACAAAAATGGCTGCCAGACACAGACACGGTCAATCTGCTACACAGACACAGGCTCACAGCATGTCATGTGATGTCTGAGGGGGGGTGAAGGAGGAGGTCAAAGTGCAGACAGAGCTCGAATGGGGTTTCCAAAGCCTCTCTGCTCACTACATTATGTGCCATATGGCTGTGGTTGTCATGGTAGCCCAGGATCATAAATCATTAATAGCAGCCTGAAGATAAAAACAAGGGAAATTGTTGAATACCAACATTCTTCTTATAGCCTGCCACAGTGATTTATGTTGAGAAAAACACCTCCATGGGATTGTTGCTTTAAGTATTTTCAGGTGAGAAGTTTTTCAACAAATAATTTGATTTTCAGCAAGCTGGTTTATCTCTAGACAACCCTTAAGCTGTTTTTTTCAGTGACAACTCCTACAACCTTCATATATCCACGATGAGGTCCATTTAGGAGGATTGTATCTAAAAGCCACTTCTTAATCCCACAATTAATTGACAAAGTGCACTTTTTACAATACTCATCTGCATTGTTTTAAAAGCATTTGGAATAAAACGTTTTAAGCCTTTCCGGCTTTGCTGCCGAGTGGAGTCCCATAATTCCAAAGAATTTACTTGCACCACAATCGGCTCATCTGAACGCTCAAACCTGGATCAAGAGGGTTTAGCTGCTACATTGTTGAATAAATTTAGCAAACGTTTGGTTTTTCAAAGTAAGACGCAATAAGCGGTGTTGATAGTGCAGGTACATTCAGTGTAAGTACAGGCAAGGGGACACTTGTGAGGCATTACCTATTAAAAGAATAATAGACAAATTAAAAGGAGTTTTTTTTTCTACACTAAGTGAAAACCTTCCCAGCATGCCTCACGGCACATTGTCAGGATGAACGATGTCTAATTAAACCTATATGTTTACCAATATGCTGAATTCGGGCACAATTAAGAAATATTTTTTCACTAACAGAACAAAGTTTGTCTGGATTGTAATAGATTCATTTTGGAACATAAATACAGGGCTATAATTCTCAAACAAACAAAAATTAATTAAGACCAGCTATAGTACCTTTACCTTTGGCCATCCTAAAAAATAATAAATAAAATAATAACAATAACATAATAATAATAATAATAATAATAATAATAATAATAATATATTTTCGTCATTTGTGCAGTGACTGGTTACTTTATTTCATGTGCCAAATATGCAAAGGCACAAATTACTCTATGTTATAAGAAATGTATTTGATTAGTAACTACAGCAACTTTTGTGTATATTATTTATATATACAAACCTCTCAAGGTAGGTAAGAAAAAAAATAAAATTAAAAATAAAAATAAAAAGATGTGTACAATGCTGCAGATTGCTGAATTCATGCACAAGGACATGGCTGCGGTGTCACAGTAAGCACAATATACATACTATGCTTTGCAATTTGAGCTTTTTGTCCAAAGTTTGGTTGAGCTCCATCCTAAGCTGCAGTTGAAAATCAGGCTAAGACCATTCTGTCCTCCAATAGGAACATTGGTAGGGGCCATCTCTGTTTTAACATACTAGCAATGAAAACGTTGAAATGTATTATTTAATTAATCTTACCCTGGCGCAAGTACTGTAATGTTGCATTCATCAACTCTGCACAAAGAATACAGCAGATATTGACTGAACCAATAGTAAGCCTACCCTATATCTTATTTATGTACACGAGAAATAGGTTCCATTATTTTCTGGGCCATTACTTTTGCTGGACGAGTCAATGAGGCTCATTTAAGTGCAAATTGGCCAAGCACAAAACCCTCTTAATTTGTGCAACGCTGGTTTGGGGAGCAAGATGACGGCACTCACAGATAGGATGCATTAGAAAAACAAAAAAACACACACACACAAAATTAGAATCCAGTTAAAAAGAGTCCATCAGTACTTCAAAGTCTAAAAGTCCATATCCGAACAAAGTCTCTTAAAACAACCAAAGTTCCTGATTGGGATCCAACAAAAATCTCAAAGAATTCCGCAAATTTTCTCCCGGGATGAGAGTATATGTAATCAAAGCAGAAAAGATATCATAGCGCAACATGTATGCTGAATAATAACTCTCCACAAAAAATATCCCCCTTAGTCTAATGTGTGTATAAATATAAGATAATATCACCACGTGATTAAAATTCCTCACCCTCTCGGGTTTACACTTACGAGAAGATAGTCTCAAATCAGCTTTGTATCTAGGAGGTGCGTCCTTCGCTTTCAAAACTAATAAGCAGGTTCCCCGGCACACTCTTATATTGAACACCGAAAAAGAGATTGCCAATCATCATCATCTATTTATATAGCGCCACTAATTCCGTAGTGCTGTACAGAGAACTCATTCACATCTGTCCCTGCCCCATAGGAGCTTACAATCTAAATCTCCTAGACCAAGAGAGACTAAGGACAATTTAATAGCAGCCAATTAACCTACCAGTATGTTTTTGTAGTGTGGAAGGAAACCGGAGCACCCGGAGGAAACCCATGCAAACACGGGGAGAACATACAAACTCCACACAGATAAGGCCATGGTTGGGAATTGAACTCATGACCCCAGTGCTGTGAGGCAGAAGTGCTAACCACTGAGCCACCATGCTGCACACAATGTATTATCTTAGGATCATTTATTATACATAAATATAAATAAAACATAGAGATATAAAAAATCTGCTAACGGAGGACGGACTCCACCTACAAGGTTTGACTCTTACCCCACTCAAGATGGATATCGGCTTTAAGAGAGAAACTAATCTCACCCGAACGGCGGGGTAACCGACTTGTTTCTACCACAGCTGCTGGGAGAGATGAGTAAGACCAGTTTGGCGTGTACCCCTCCGTGGTTTTTGGATACATCTTACATTTGAGGAGTGCAAACTCTAATTCCTTGTTTACATTATCTATAACACATTATAGTGGACTGTGTGCAGGTAAATAGAGGGCAGCTTTTGTCAGCGTAGGAATATCCATCTTTTCTTCTATACTCGCAGTAGACGCACCAGTACGCTTAGTTTTATGGAGCAAAGCAAAAAATAAAAAGAAGAAAAGAAGATTTCATTTTGTAGTGGAAGATTATCAAAATAAATTCTTTCCTTTGCGATAAGGTACACAGCCAATACAACGCAGTGGAAAAGTTCGAATGTTGCCACAGTTCTGAAATGTGACGTGGTACATTTGTATCTTCCACGTGCAAAAGAAAAAGCTTGTTTCAAGCCCGTGCATTTAAAAATAAATAGATAAATAAAGCATGGCTCAAACAGTCCCAATATCCTTGTAGGATTAATTTAACCCCGTCACTGCGGAGGCTTTCCTAGCCACTGTGGGGAGCATTTTTGGGCTCATCACATTTATTTAATGCCTGTTGATCAAACAAGATCAGCAGGCAGAAAACAGGGGAGCCATCGTTTAAAAGAGGGAAGCTCCAGCTAAGTGATAGAGGCTATAACAAAAAAGCATCCTCCCCTCATGGAACGTCACACGGACTTAACAGACTCTGCCACTGATTCCGCAGCGCTGTACAGAGAACTCACTCACATCAGTCCCTGTCCCATTGGAGCAGATAACTGCGAGAACTTATCTGATTTCTTAGCCCCTTAAACGCAGAAGACAAGTAGGACACTATAGAGGGTAATGTAGAGGATGAGTCCCGCCCGTCCTTCGCTCTCAAGGGATTACGTCAACAATGAGACGTTTCCACTCTTGCACAGTCTTCATAAGTAGACACTTTCAAGTGCTTCAGATGGTGCAAATCTGAAGCATTTTGTGCTACATATACAGGATGCTAAATGTGAGGAGACTTTTTTTAACCTATCTTTTGCTGGCCTTGTACATTAGGATCTGCTCATACAGAGAGGAACTGTAGTTAAGGTCACATGAGGACAGCAGCTGACACAGCGGAATGATTACTGCCCTATGTAGGTCTTTATTGTACAGATAACATGAGTCTGGGGCACATTCCTCAGCTCTGTCTTGGAATCACATGAAGTTGATATTCCCACCGGTGGCCACCTCTGGCCTAACCTCACACTCACATACATATTCATGGGAACAGACTGCTGGGACACGCTTGTAGCGGCCCACTGCAGCACTGATGGGGCCCCCCCTTTCTACATTGTTATTTTAGGTGTGCACGGCTGTAGGGAGACAGCTCAAACAGACTGTGGCCAACACAATAAGCTCTTTTCATGGCAGTTAGCAGCCTCCTCTGACGGCACAATGAGCCCACAAGTTTACAGCTCAATAGAGCCACAGGGCAAACGTGTACCGGAGGCTCGGCTGCTGATGACACGTGTGCAGAATAACTCTACACTGTCCAAATCATTCATCATCATTTATTTATATAGCGCCACTAATTCCGCAGCGCTGTACAGAGAACTCACTCACATCAGTCCCTGCCCCATTGGAGCTTACAGTATAAATTCCCTAATATACACACAGACAGACAGAGACTAGGGTCAATTTGTTAGCAGCCAATTAACCTACCAGTATGTTTTTGGAGTGTGGAAAGAAACTGGAGCACCCGGAGGAAACCCACGCAAACACGGGGAGAACATACAAACGCCACACAGATAAGGCAATGGTCGGGAATTGAACTCATAACCTCAGTGCAGCAAGGCAGAAGTGCTAACCACTGAGCCACTGTGCTGCCCTACTATTCACTAGCATAGGTGCAAAGAGGGGGCGTGTCGGCCACGGCAAAGGGGGGGGGGCGTGTCGACCACGACAAAGGGGGCGTGTCGGCCACGGCAAAGGGGGGCGTGTCGACCACGGCAAAGGAGGGCGTGTCGACCACAACTCCAGGCTGTGAGGAAGCAAATAGGGTTTGTATGAGATCACTACGTAAGCATGGGTACAGTTATTTAATGGACTGGTTGGTTTGATTGCTACAGGCACCATTAATAAACATGATTTTAAAAGATAAATCGACCTTTATGGATTTTCTTTAACCTCTACTAGACATTATAGACCCATATTGTCACATCTACACATACAAGTTCCCGCTAACTTTTTCCATTGGTTAGGTATACTCTCTAGAAGAGTGTATCTAACAGTAAGTGCAGCTGTAGGAATGGTCTGCACACTCCTGACCCCTGAACACAAACGTCAGCAACGGACGGTGCAGCAGGGGCCGAATATTTGCCAAAGGAGGTACAATCCCTCCCCCCAGTCAACGCAACGCAAGTCCTTTTCTGGGTCATTTAGGACTGAAGTTGTGGAAGAGAGTTTACATACTACGGACTATTAAACCTCCCAGTTAGATATCTGTCACTCTACTTGGTATGAGACAATGTATATGGTGGAAGTCCAGCACATAAACAAATTTTAACACAAAACAAAAACAGTTTTCATTGTCTTTTTGATATAGAACCCCAGGGTCCCACCAAAGGTTTCTGTAGTGGGTCAGGATTTAAATATAAATTAGTAAAGAATAGACACAGACAATCAGAAGATCCGGGTAAAGAAGTACAAGGTCAATATGGATGTATAGACTGGGTCGATCAGACCACAGGATTATGGTGGCACTAGATAGAGGGGGATACCTGCACTAAGGGTGGGTACATTAGAATTAGAAATGTGAACCCCAACTCCTACCAATGTACCTATATACATAGAAGCTAAATTAGCCAGTTACCCCGGGTTCTCTATTCCTCCAGTTCGTTTGACTGATTGGTCCACATGGCCAATCCACACCAGCGCAGAGAGACGGCACGCTAGCTGGCTTCATTCACTAGCGTGCAAAATCACCATGAAAAATCAACTCAATTAGCAAAACTTAAAAATTGATTAACATACGTTCAGAGGGGGTCAGCTGACGTGTGCTGGAAAATTAGATTGTTCTCCTTATAGAGGTTTAAATATGATTGTCCCTGAATCACTTCCCTATTATAGTAACCCTATTTAAAGTTTTTAATCTAGACACAATATTCTTCGCTCCTTACGGTGTTGAGGTTGGATAGGGTCAGGGCCACCATCAGGTGGGGTACAGGAGGTACCCTTGTACCGGGCCCGGGCTCACCAAGGGGCCCGGCGGCACACACTTACCAGGGGGCCCGCTGTCCTCCAGTCCCGGTGTCTTTGCTGCTGTCTTCAGCCTGGCATGTGGGTTCCACCAACAGGACGTTCGGCTTTTGGAACGCAAACTTGCGTTATAAATGCCCGCCTGCTTCATTGTACTGGGCCCCACGGTTTCTAATGGCGGGCCTGGATAGGGTATTTATTATATGCGGTTTAATTAAACAGGTAATGATTCTCTTAATTGGGCCATTATCTGTATAAATAACAATATATGGTTTTTCTTTACTTGTGTTACATGAACTATATTATATCGTTTTCCAACTGTTGCTACCTAGCCGGCTACATATCAGATAATACTAGATTAATAACAAAACTGTTTAATTACCAAGAGTGCTGTAAGATGAACAAGGTAATAAATTCCGACAGAGGAAATGTTGGCAGTTAACCTGCCGACGTAAAAACGTCGACAAGCTAAAAGACGACACTCCATCGTGTGGACAGCTTGACAATGTCGACAAGGTGATTGTCTACATTCACAATGCTGACATTAAAAGACCAATGCCGACATGATCAAGCTGTCCCCACAATGAAAACTGACATTTCCACTGTCGGCATTCTGACCGTGGGTGGGGGGTACGCGTTCTCGGTGCGGAATATTCCAAGCAAGCGAGTCCGACTACTGAGGTGTCCGTCAAGAGATTTGAACGTCAGTGCCACTTCTATCCCTTTTAATTTAAAGCGGCAATGTTTGGTTAAGCTTAACCTGCGAGGTTTGACATTGCCGCTTTAAACTAAAAGGAATAGAAGTCGCACTGACGTTCAAATCTCTTGACGGACACCTCAGTAGTCGGACTCGCTTGCGGTCAGCATCCTGCGCCAATTGGACAGCTGCAACTTCGGAATACAGGTAAGTCTGCTTTTCTTTACATCGTATTTTACAGATTCGTCTTTTATTTGGAGGACTTCTCGGTGCCGTTATGGTGGTAATTGTAATTACAATTACCACCAATGACCATCACCGATATCTATTGACCCCATGCCGTGGACTTTCTACAAAGAAAATAAACTTGCATTAAGTGCAAATCCCACTTAGCAAACACAGTATCTGCAACATTCAATGACATTCCCTGACTGTACAGAGAGCAGACAGTCTCTCCCCATCCATCATTCAGGCCTGTCCCGCAGTATGAGATCATTGCCTGGATGTTAACCGTCAAAAGCAACTAAATAAATTATTCGTTTTGGGCTTTCGCAACAATCTCTTTGTTAGCCATCCAAGATTTAAAAGGTTTTGTAAGGTTATTCCTCAGATGCACTCTGGAAAGAGCATTATTTTATTTCCCTTGTTTTAATTAAATAGACTTAAACATCAGTTCTTAAAAAGAAACACAAGACTGATCTTAGCAAAATATTCGACCATGCCAATGTTTAAAACAAACTAAAATATACCAATAATGAATATACTGTATTACCAAACAAATGAAAAGCATGAGACCCGTATCCATGCCTTGTTGAAAGATAAAATATTTAATGTATTTAAGCGACAAATGTAGGTGTAAAGCAGTTTCCATGACAACAGATCTTTTGTGCTCATATTGCAAAAAAAAAAAAAAAGGAAAAGCAGGATCTGTGAAATTAGGACCACTAAAGATCACAGTTACCAACAGTAAATGAAGCACATTATTTTATTTATTGTTTTATTCTGAGTATTTCACATAGCGGTGTTACTTCCTTAGAATTGTGACATGTGTCATGTAAACTGTACAGTGTTTTCTTATATTCACCCCTGCAGTGGTTGTACTGTGTAACGTTTATGGGCGTTAGAAGTGGGATGACCCCTGACTACCATGGCAGATTGCAGTTGAGGAAGGGGAAATGGACTATAACAAATGTTTCCAGACAACCAACAAACAGTTAATCTGTACAGTCCACCCCATACTAGAACGACTCATGGAAAAAAAAGGACTGGACTATACATTGCATCCAAGAAAGCAAAAAGCAATTAAAAAAAACGTGGTACACACAAAAGTGGGGGCAGAATGGATAAATATAGGTTTTTGGTTGAGAAACCATTTAAAGGCGACAGAAATGTGTTCATCACATGTTCTCAAATATTTTAGGCAGAGAGAAACAACTTGAACTCCCCACAGGTGATACCCTCTGGCTGACGCCTGCTTGATACCTACTCTACAGTACCTCCATGTCAAGGCTACTGACTCAAGTCAATAAATTATGCCGAGGAAGAAGACAAAGGGTTTCTTAAAGTTCAAGAGGTATATTAGCTAAACTGCGGGTTTGTAAAAGTGAAGATGTTGCCTATAACAACCAGATTCTAGCTGTCATTTTGTAAAATGTACTAAATAAATAACCGAAATCTGATTGGTTGCTATAGGCAACAGCTCCGCTTGTTTAATAAATATACACCCAAGTGTACGACAACAGTTTCCGTGCTGGAGAGAGATCCATGTCCTGGATCATATAACTATTTCCAAGTGATTCTGTACAATTACGGAGTCATTACACTTTATCAATGTATCCTCATTGCTGAATTTCTGTTCATGGAAAGTGATCGGCCAATAAACTTGTAGCACCTAGAGGTCAATGTTCCTCTATTATACACCACATCTCTACCATCGGTAGTAATGGTAGTAATAATGTGTAGATTATACATTTTCAAAGATAACAGAACTTGCTTGGTTCCACCTACTACATATGGATTTCCAACAAGATGCTCTGGAAATATTCATAATTGGATTCCCATTCTCCCATTACTACCGCAGCATCTGGAATTTGACATCTGGACGTAGAACACCAGACAGTCCTGCAGTTCGTTAGGTTGGAATGTGATGGAAACAACGACGGGGAACAGCAAGGACCCATCTCACATCACAGGCAAGTTTTCAGGACCAGAGAACCGATTGATGAAAGAGCACCCTTGGGATGGGTAAGTGAGCAGTTTATCCCCTCAAAAACACCCTTGCATGTTACATATGCCTTTTGTAAGGCTTCATAGAACAAAGCCAACATAGAAGGATATGTTATACTAGACGACATTAAAAGGGATTAAAAAATGGTGATCGTATTCCAGGTCACCTGTACGATGTCACACAGTCCTCACTGCCACCAATCCAGGGCTTACAGACTGCTTCAGGGGGCACTCACCATGGTTGTCTCCAGGCACCAATAAGTTACCGTGGCACGGGCTGGTGGGAGTGGTCTGCCCAGGCCCTTCCTGACTGGTCCCCAGCTGCAGTTTGCGCATGTGACGTACCACGGCGGTAGCATTGAATGCTTGCTGTATGGGAGAGAGAGAATGGAGGTCAAACATACAGTGTAGAGTCCATGGAAAAATAGCTGTGCAATAAGGACAGAGCAGGAAAGTGAAGTAATTTGTGATCCAGGCATTTCTTACCCACAATCAGACAGTGAAAACAAACAAGTTGGATTTTGCTTTGCATAGAGTGTGATTACCACAGTCTACCTGCATCAGTATGACAGGAGCCTCACATCACCACACTGTGCAGCTGAGGGAGACCCTGCTGCTTCCACTATATAACTCTCAGTCTGTGGCTTCCTGCTGCCCCCATTCCCCTCCTAACATCATGTCACTGCCTCTATCACATGCAGTACCTGTCCTCACTAACACATCACTCATCTCCTGATATACTCTGTGCTGCTGGGGGACCCTGCTCCTTCCACTATATAACTCTCAGCCTGTGGCTTCCTGCTGCCTCAATTCCCCTCCTCACATCATGTCACTGCCTCTATCACATGCAGCCCTGTCCTCACTAACACATCACTCATCTCCTGATATACTCTGTGCTGCTGGGGGACCCTGCTCCTTCCACTATATAACTCTCAGTCTGTGGCTTCCTGCTGCCTCCATTCCCCTCCTCACATCATGTCACTGCCCCTGTCCTCACTAACATCCATGAGTGGATAGGTCCCTGCCTCCCACATAATCAGCACACTAAAGTTCTGAAACACTAAGTGCTGCTGTGATCTTTCCACTAATGTGATTGGCAACACATTGTTCTACCCCATTCAAAACTGAGGACATATAGATAAGGAAGAGATTAAAATGAATTATAAAAAAACGACACTCTTCAAACATGGTAGTCTAAGATAAAGATGCTATTTTCTCTTCGTACATCACGGGGTTGGTTTTAGGATAGGACAATGGATGTAGCTCTTGAAACATTTGTCTTCTACAAATGAAAAAATTGCACAAGATTCTAGCGAAGAACTATGTATTGTATTCACACCCTTCATAGCAAAAATTGTATTTTCGTGTATTTTACTCGGATACTACTTATTAGGCTAAAAACAAATAAAAAAAAAATCCCATCAAAGATTTACGGGGCCAACAGTTTAAATGTGTTGGTTTATTCTTGAAGACAAATAATAAAATGTGTCAGAGATTCGAGTTGTGCAGAGAGAAGATTGAGAATATTTACAGAAGGTGAGCACCCCCTGTTGGTTAACATGGGAACTGCAAGGGTTTTATTTAAAGACGAATCATAGATTAGTTTTGATGGCACAGTAGATGTAACACAGATTTTTTTGGCCCGGATTCATCTTCGAATGCAACTTGTACTTTTTAAAAAAAAAAAAAAAAAAAAAAAAACAACTCTCCATACTATAAATTAATGAAAATATATGCAAACATTTACTGTACACTGCCTACCCTAGTCCGCCTCTTACCGCCCCCGTTCTGCCCTTCCAGTCGTAGGCAGCTGGAAGGGTCATTTGCGTGCGGACATGAATTGCGCTCATTGGCGTAAATTCCGTTTCTGACCAGGCGCAGAACAATTTCACGCAGGATACAGCACGACATGGGTAAGAAGACGACTCAGCCCCTTTATCTCTTATATTTGACCAAGTACAAACCAAGTACATTCATTGTACCCTATCTGTGAGAGGTAGACTCACCTTCCAGCGGCTTTTGGCGAAGTTTTTTCTTATTTGCTCGCTGACAGATTCGTGAATATTCTTATCGAGAGCGGTGTCCCCGGCAATCCTGTGATAGATACAAGAGTAACATAAAAGAAGGCAGTAACACTACACTAGTCACCTGTATAAAATAAATCAGCTACATACAATCAATGGTTAGCTATATTAGAATAAAATTATATAAATATATCTAATATATAAAAGCCTAGCGGCGTGTGTTAGTGTGTGTGTGGAAAAAACTACCGAATGACAGAGTGCTCAAGCTGCAGTGCCACCTGCTGGGCGGAGTTATATACTACACTGACCTACTAAATTCTTAGCATTATCTAATATATAAAAGCCTAGCGGCGTGTGTGTGTGGCGATGAAGATGACAAGAACCTTTTTAACATTAACACCTGAAGTAGCTTGATTTGACTAGAATGCATGAGTATCATGCACGGGTTAACAATATATATATATATATATTCTTTTATGATTCAAGTAACAGTGTGAAGTTTCAGGTCAAAGGACTTTTTAATTGCCTGTCATCTTCGGTCATCTATCTCCTTGAATGTGATTGTGGTCTTAAGTATGTTGGTAAGACCAAGAGATTTTTGAAAATCCGCATACAAGAGCATGTCAGAAACATAAAAAATAGGGTTCTTAGTCACTCTGTGTCTAAACATTTTGCAGAGAGACATCAGGCTGATCCCTCATCCATTAAGTTTATGGCTATAGAGAAGGTTGAACTAGGACCAAGAGGTGGTGACCTACAGAGGAAACTGTCTCAGAGAGAAATGTATTGGATTTTTACATTGAATACACTCACCCCTTTTGGGCTTAATGACAGCTACGAGATAGCCCCATTTTTATGATTCTTCTTTCTGGTGTTTTATTTCATTATTGTCAGGATCTTACTTTACTAGTTTAGATTTTGGTCATAAGATGTGTGGTGCTACATCCCTGTTTTATTCCTATGTACATCTATATTACTTATGCCATTGTCTCATTGATGGCATGATTCATACATAATTTGGTTTTGAGGTTGCCTCTCAGAAATATTTACTATTGCACTTCTGCACATGGAATACATGTATAGTCATTGTTAGTTACTGTGTGTTTAATAGCATCTTCTCCTGTATTATATTAATAGGGTTTAGTAGTAATGTCCTCCCTTAATAGTTTTTTCATGTATTAGCATGGTGGGTGCTACACTTCCATTCTTTGTCACATTGTATATGAAGAATACTTATTTCCATTCATCTTAGATGTCTTTACATTCCTGTATCTTTTTCTATTAATCTTGCATATATGTAACATATATTTTTCTACTGTATATAAAATACTGCTGAATAGCCAGTTCTGTTGCTGAGTTATGAGAATAGGTATATTTCATATATGTGCAGTTTCATTTCACCTTTTTTTACCAACCCACTTCACTATATAATAATTTATGATGGGTACTACATTTGTACTGTATTATGTTTATCCTATATCTACTTATGAGATTCTGCTATCTAGGAGATTAGCCATTGTTGTGTGTACTCTTTCCACATTCATTTGTACTGTATTATGTTTATCCTATATCTACTTATGAGATCCTGTTATCTAAGAGATTAGCCATTGTTGTGTGTACTTTTTCCAAGCTGTATTACTAACTATCTTCGGATGCCACAAACGAGGACATGGTTTTACTATAGCAATTTTCCTCTAGTGTCTGGTGTTTCTCACCAGAGCTAACCATGTGACTGATGAATCAATCATGTGATTGAAGCAATGCGCGCGTCATAGACGCTACTGCGCATGTCCAAGATGGCGCTGGCACTATTTAAAAAGCGCTGGAGATTCCTGCTTCTTTATTATATTATTTTTTCCTCCTGATGAAGTCTGAACATCTAACCAGACGAAACGCGTTGAGGAGTGTCTAA